>NC_056747.1:1310287336-1310444836 GCF_019279795.1 Protopterus annectens | reverse complement strand
AGGTTTCTCTCACCTGCAGCCCTAGACTTCTACACCTTATATTAACTGTACCTCACAGTAGGAGGAATTGTAAGATATCACAGTGTTGGAATTAGTATATAACCATGCAGACATATATCACTGTTCACACTTGTTGGAGAGTAGTATGTTGAATTTCAGCCTTACTTTCCTTCTGCAGAAGTGGCTTTGCTGATAATCTACCCAAGTGGAAACCAAGTAAGGGCTGTCTCAAACCAGGTAAACCAAGCCAAACATTACTAAGAGTTCACAAGAGTTCATTGTTACTCAATCAGTATTCACTGATAATCAATAAGAAATAGCAAAAAAAAAAAGTGATAGCAAGAAGCAAAGCTGATATTGACATACGATGTTGTCGAATGGAAAAAAAAGCATGCTGGAGTAGTTACAAATTATATAAAAGCAGACTCTGAGTCTGATCTAAGAATACCTCCCACGGATCCACCAGAGGAAAACCTAAACAAATCCGGACAACCAGTCCCTGACCACCAGTGGCAAGGAAAGAATCTGAGAATTAGATGATAGATAATACAGCCCATCAGAACCGCAATGCTACTGAACTGAATAGAGATGTTTTGATTTTGTTTTAAGCCAAGGTTTTTTAACTAAGTGAACTAAATAAAGATTTAATTTCTAGATTTTTAATACTGTTGAACCCACTCTGGGTTTGTTAATTTTTTCTTGGTTCCAAGCTAGTTTCATAACAGGGCTACTTCAGAAAACACCTCCTCCACTCCCAGAGGTTCACTGGGCATTAGAAGAGGTATAAAAACAGACCCCAACAAACTTCAGTCCCAGTAACTATGCCTCTCAGTTCACTGTTGACTGAAAATAGCAATGAATACAACCAAAAACAAAAGGCTCACTAACAATGCTTCCAAAAGTCCTAAGGGTGATTAAAACAGTTAAGGATAATCACTTCTAAGTTAGATGCTCTGAAAGTGGTTATAGCATTTACCAACCTCAGACGCAATCACTCAGTGCTCTAAAAAACAGATGAGAAATAGTTCTGTTAAGTATCTCTACTGGGGAACTAGTTCTAGCATTACCAAACTCAGCAACAATCCTTCAAGGTTCGAAAAGTAGATATAAAAATATTACCACTGTGTCAGGTGTTATAGGTATGGACACAGTGATATCAAGTTCATTAACAACGCTCTAAGTTCAAAGGTTCTAAGTGGATGAAAAAAGGTCAATAAAAAGTTATGAACAAACTATACTTAAATCCAAGGTAAAAAAATCACACTGAGAAAGCTTGCAGTACAGCAGCTAAGACTAAATGTTGTAGGACACAAACCAAAATTTAATACATATCAGGAAATCCAAGAATAAAAGGGTTTGCACTGAAGTAGCTTGGCAGAAAAGCTCACAGCTGCGGAACAAAACTAGGTACTTGTTAAGAATACAAGAGTATGGCCACTATAACCAAGACCAAGAACAATAAACCTTGTATGTATGGGACTTGAATATATGGCTAAATTAAATAAAAGCTGAAAAAATTCATTAAAACCATGATATGGTATTAAAATGTTAAAAATCACATAGGCATAACTAAGCCATCAAACAAACTGTCCCATCTATGCTAGAAAGTCATATGTTTCACCTGAGACAGACTTTGACATTTTACATGTTTACCAGACTCCCCCCATTTGATCTTTTATTGTGCATCAGATGGAACTATTACTATAACCAAAGAGAACTTTTATCTTGGAATTAAATAAGGGTCAGTTACTTTAAGCTGCAGTCTTGACCCAAGCAAAGCCACACCTCCATGAAATGTAGATTGTTTGACGTGTAAAATTTTGAAGAACGTTTACAGTTGTTTTTGCAGTTTAAATTAATCTGTTTATTAGCTGAATGTTAAGGGTCTGTTCAGGTATAATGCAAAGTACTCCTTATAACATTCAACAGCAGTAGAAATGACAGTACCCATTGTGGAATGTATGTCCATTTTCTGTGAGGAACAATAAAAAACCCAGAAAAATCACAGTACCTCATAGAGTTGTGTGCTTCACGGCTGGTAGTGATGAGAATCTCAGTCCAAAAGGAAGAACCAGTGTAATAACATATTTCTATCCATTTTATCCCAAAGCAGTACTACTTAAACTGAGATTTTTGAAAATCCTTTAAAGCACTTCCTTGTAAAGGCCATAGGGCAAAATTAATCACACTACTAGTGTTTTGGATAAAACAAAAAAAATCTTATTTTACTTTTTTGGTATTTTACTGATATTTAATTGACTAGTTAATGCTGTGGACAGTGCATATAATCTATCTACTCTCCATACACAACCTTGCAGGCACTGGCTTATAACAATTCCATTTAGCTTGAAAAAATAATTGAAAAATTCCTCGCATGTTAGTGATTTGTGTCTATCCCCAAACAGTTTGAAAGCTCAACCCCAAGTTAAATAAATGCTTGCTAAGTTTCTCTGGTTTTCTAATATAACTGTTGATTTAGCAGAATTTGGAAACTGCATGGTGGTGCAGCGGTAGCGTTGTCGCCTCACAGCAAGAGGTTCTCCCGTTCGATTCTAGGCTGGAGCGCCTTCTGTGTGGAGTCTGCATGTCCTCCCCGCAGTTGAGTGGCGTTCGAAAAACATGCGTGAATGGGCGAGCCTTTGTTGAAGGTTAGGCATTAGCCTGGCACCTTGGCACTGTAAAAAATCTACTGCCAATCATTAGCGGACTGGAGTTCTGCTGTGGCGACCCCTAACCAGGAAAAGCTGAAAGAAGAACAACATTAATGGAAGAGGCAAAGTCTCAAGTATCACCAGTCCAGCGGTTTTACCCTCTGTACTCTTGTTACAAATATTTTCACATACACATTTTTTAAATCTTGGTAAATGAGATGATTTTAGTTAAGTGGATTAAATTTCACTAAAACTGTTTGACAGAATGAGAGACTACTGCTAGGGCTCTTTTTTCCAGTACAAAAGTGAGAAAGTGTTCCACAGTTGTGATATGATACTTGCCAACAGTAATAGATTTTATGGTAAACCCTTCACATTTCACTGTTGGGTTTATGCACACTAACACCTTAAAACAATATAAAACATTTTATCCTGTGCAGTCTATACACACTGAGCCAAGTGGAGGAGGGGCATTGACTACAACTCTGATCTGAGATTACTAGTTATTGCTTCTAGCAATTTATATATAGTACTTTTTATTGCCTGCTGCATACTTTTTACTGTATTTTATTGCTATTAACTAATCTGCATGGTTAAAATAAAAGTATCTGTTTTACAGGGCCTGATAAATAAGTTTTACTGTCACACTGTAAAGCTTTTTAGCTAGTTTCATTGTGTGAAAGGTATTAAGGGGAAATTTTCCCTACTTGTTAAACACCTATTTGTTTGTTTTGATTTCCTGCCAAGGAGTATATCATATAACTGATTTGTTTGCAGTTAAAAACATTCTATAGAGTCTCCTTGCTCCTTTATCTGTTTAAAACTTTCATTTTGTGGCTCACTGCTGTTCTTCTGCTGTGATAAACATTTCTGTAGTGTATACTGTCTAAAAGGAGTGTAGGCTAGTAGCTTTAGTATTGTTCCCACCCTCCTTCCATGTTGGTGGCTTTGCAGTTGCCCATCCCTACTGTAAATTTGATCTGGGACATTCCTCCCAGTCTAGTGAAATTAGCTCATTCTACCTAATACAGAGAGAACATTTGAGAAGGCCAAACCACTTAGTTTCCTAACCATTAATTATATTCTGCTTCTCCTCTCTCCCTTTCTTTACAAAAAAAAAAAAAAAAAACTTTGCTTGACTCCCCTATGTTCTGCTTAACTGTAACAAAACAAATTATGCTTGTTTCCTGCCTTTCCTGTAGCTAGTCTAGTCCAGATACAGATTTGCTATATCCAGGACTGTATGTAAGCTTCTGAGCCACCCAAGCCTGTCTATGCTGGAGGGAAGATTGCTAGCTTACCAGTTGGAGTGGAAAGTACTAGGTAACCTATCTACCACATAAGGAGTGGTTTCTGGCCAAGAAAGTGCAGTTATTGGCCATTTGGGCAGTTTTTCCATCTCTCAACTTCCTGATTTAAAAGCCCGCATTTGCACTTGTTTTCCCCCCTTCCTGTGACTAGTCTAGTCCAGATACAAATTTGCTGTATCCAGGACTGTTTGTAAGCTCCTGAGGCCTCCAAGCCTTTCTGTGTTGGAGGGAAGCCTGCTAGCTTATCAGTGGGAGTGGTAAGCACTAGGTAACCTATCTACAACATAAGGAGTGGTTTCTGGCCCAGAAATTGTAGTTATTGGCCGTTTGGGCAATTTTGCCATCTCTTTCAACTTTGTGATTTAAAAGCCTGCATTTTCACTTGTTTCTTTCCTGTAACTAGTCTAGTTCAGATGCAGATTCTTAGTTTTAGCACTTGAATTTGCTTATTCGTGCTCAGCGCTTGTTCAGAACTTGCTGTAAGCATTAAATAAGCTACAGATTACTACAGCACTAAACATTCCTCATTACCTATAGGAAAACCATTCTTTTACTTCCTTTCCTCATTTACTTAGAGAAAAAACAGCTCTTGTACTCACTTTCCTCACTTGTCTAGAGGAAAATATTTTTTTATTCAGGCATGTCCAAGGGTCAGTTCCCAGTGTTCTCTCCTGTCTATCTGATGAATCTGGGCATCTTGGGGCAATGTAGCAATTGCCTCATGAACACAGACAACCCTCTCCTCCTCCCACCCAACACTACAACCTGTCAGAGATGCACTTAACTAGCCAAACTGGAGGTAAAGCTCTCTCCAACCAAGATTGAACTTGACAGTCAAGAGGAGAAGATAAACATTTGTACCACACCACACTCATCACGTAGTCCCACTAAACCTACACCACCAAAATCCACAAATAGAAACACAAAAACATTCATGGAGGCTCTCAATAATAATCTGCTCAAGCAACAGAGACCTCCAAAACAGAAAAGCACGGAACCTCCACCTCCCAACACAACACAAATGACACACAGCCACAGACTCAGTGTGCCACTCAACCACAGCCCATAAGGCAAAACAACATACCCAACACACTAGTCATAGGTGACTCTATAGTCAGGCACACTGATATCCCACTCACCAGGCTAAACAAGGGGAAGGTTACTGCCAGCTGCCTGTCAGGTGCCAGGATCCACCACATAACCCACGTACTCAGGTCACTCCACAACAAGTACAAATATGACTCTGTCATTGTCCATGTTGGTGTGAATGACCTGAGATGTACCTCCCTGAACTACATGAAAAGAGACATGGAAGAGCTCTCCGATCTTGTAGCCCAGGCAGGTATGACCCTAGCTCTGAGTAGCATCCTGCCATTGCCCAGAATGATACTGCAGTACAAGGACAAAATGATTGACTTCAACAACTGGCTAAGCTTCTGGTGTCATTCTAAGGGGATCCAGTATCTGTCTGCCTGGGACGACATGGTCAACAGACCACAATGCTTTTCCAGAGATGGCCTGCACCTGTCACCCCTGGGATTCCGGATACTGGCTAAGGCTCTTGCCACCCCTATAGTGCCTTTTTTAGGCAAGGTTCAAATGACAAATTCACCACCATAACAGGAACAGGCACGCAAAAATTGAGGGTAATGCTACTCAATGCTAGAAGTCTAAATCTCAAAATGCACTCCCTCGAGGCACTCCTTAAAATGGAGAGCATCGATATCTGTGCAGTGACTGAGACCTGGTTCAAGACTCCAGAGAGCACCCCCTGCATTACCAAGCTATAACTCATACCACACTTTGCAGCCACCTAACCTGGACCGGAACACCAAAGGCAGGTCCATATTCATTAAGAATATCCACACCTCCAGACTAGTTGCTCAGCATAATGAATCCGAGGTTACTCTGGGCAAAACTGCAATCCAAATTGTAGCTTGCTACAGATTCCCCACCATGCCCCAGGATTCCCACTCTGCTTTTCTTGATGTAATTGAAAATATTGGGGTTCAACCAAACACCCTAATAATGGGCGATTTCAACTACCCCACCATTAACTGGGAAAACTACTCATGTACCAACTCCTTCGCTCAACGCTTTCTGGAATTCATAACTTCTAATGCCCTGGATCAACTTATCCACATCCCCACCAGGGGCAACAATATCCTGAACCTAGTCATTACCAACATGAGTGACCGGTGTTCCGCACCTGAAGTCAACTCCTCGTTGTTCAGATCCAACCATAAGCTAATCACTCTAAATATCCACATCCTGCCCCCATCCCCCATTAAGGAAACCATGGTAAAAAAAATTCTCCAAAGCCAACTTCATGCTTTTTACAACAGAAGTGGTGAACTTCATGACATCCATGCAGATGGACAATACAGTTACGACTGCTGAATCCTACACAAATGCATTCTATAAGCACTTACACGAGTGCATGGATCGTGCTATCCCAAACAGAACAAAGACGCTATCCTCCAAAAAAAAGAAGCCAATCTGGTGGTCCCCTGCCATAAACAGACTCTACAACAGAAGGAAGAAACTGTTGCAAAAGAGAGTAAAATCCCATGAGTGGAGGAGCTCCCTGGTCAGCCTCTGTAAGAAGCCGAGATCCCTTATAAGATCCTCCAAAGCTAGCTACAAAAACAAAATTGCCACTGATTGTAGGGACAACCACAAAGCATTCTATAGCGATGTCAAGAATCTCAATGGCAACACCCAGATCTGCTCTGAGTTACAGCACAACAGCACGAAAATTACAGAAGCAACTGAAATTGCCAACATCCTGGCAGATAGGTCAGTGCTAACTTTACCCCCCTAAAGGGCCCATATCTATACAGGAAGAATGCAGAGTCCCTGTAATCACAACTACGCAGGTAAAAGCTGCACTCTCTAAAGCCAAAAACACAGCATCCATGGGACTGGACAACATCCCAGGCTGCGTTTTACATGAACTTCAGAAGGAACTGGCTCCCCACCTAAGCACCATGTTCAATCATAGCCTCACGTCAGGCTTTGTTCCCACTGAATGGAGCACAGCAACAGTTATCCCACTCCACAAAGGGGGAGCCACCACTGATCCCAGGAACTATCATCCTATTAGCCTGACTAGCCTGGTCTGTAAGGCCATGGAATGCATCATCATGGAACTCATAAACAAAGACATTTGTAAACTCCAAACTCTGGACTCCACCCAGTTCGGGTTTATGAAAGGCAGTTCATGCCTCCTGAACTTGATTGACTTCTTTGACGCAGTCACCAAAGCCGTAGATGAGGGTAAAGTAGTTCACACAGCCTATCTTGACCTCGCCAAGGCTTTCGACACCATCCCACATTCTGGAATTATAGCTAAACTCACCAAACTAGGTATAAATCCCTATGTCACAAGATGGGTTGCCAACTGGCTCACTGACAGAACCCACACTGTAAAAGTTGCAGGCTCCAAATCTGACTTCAAACCAATGACAAGTGGAGTACCACAGGGTTCAGTCCTAGGGCATCTCCTGTTTACAGGCTAACAAAGAAGGCATTTGGCTAAAGAAGTTCGCAGATGACTGCAAACTAGGAGCCATAGTCAAGTCCCCAAATGATGTGGACATCCTATAGAAGGGTCTCACAGAGACAGATGCCTGGTGTCAGAGCCATGGCCTTAAGCTCAATGCCAAAAAGTGCATTGTCATTCCCTTTGGTAAAAACTCAGTACCCATGAACTACCACATAGCCGGCAGTCTACTTAATGCCGAATGTGTGATAAGAGACCTTGGGACCCAGGTGGACACTAGTCTCTCCTTTGATAATCACATCACCACAGTAGTCAGGAAATCCTTCTACATGGCACACCTCATCACAAAAGGGTTCTCATCCAGGGACAAAAGAGGTCATTGTTCCCTTCTACTCGACACTCATTAGACCCGTTATAGAGTACAACGCCCCTTTTGGAATGTACCTCACAAGACATCTGCAGCAGCTGGAAAGGCCACAGATGTACCTCACAAAGAGGATTACTGGCTCAAACAGATGCCCTACACTGACCATCTCAAAAAACTCCAGCCTACTCCGAGGTGATCTCTGCCTAACATATAAAGCTATGTCAAACCCAGAGCTGTTGGACATGCTACACCTAAAGAAATCCCAATCCCTCTGAGCTACACGCTCTAGGGACCTAAACCTTGTCATCACAATAAACAGGACATGCTGAAGGGATAGATTCCTGTCCCAGAGACTTCCCATACTCTGGAACAGGCTACCCATCCATGTCAAGCAAAGTTTCTCATTAGCAACTCTTCAAGAAAAATCTTGATGAGTGGATGGAAAATAGGAAATACAACTCGGGGATCACTTCTGTGGCTCTGCTCGACAGGGGCACAGGAAAATAACATTATTGGGTGGCGTAAGCCAGGGAACCTTGTTGGCTAGGCTTACTTAGGCCCTTGGGCCGACAGCTTAGTTCCTACCTATGAACCTATAAAACAACGAGAAAACTAATGTATAAAAGTTCAACCAAAAGAATGCAAAGAAAATGCATATAGACAGATTTTCTTCTAATTGTGTTGCCTCTGAGTTGAGTACTTTTATGTATCAGCTTAATGCAGCCCTGTCTGTAAACACACACACACACACACACACACACACACACACACACACAAACATATGGGGGAAGAACAGGAAGTTTTCCTCATCTCCTTCACCTCTACCTCAGGGGAAAAAAAACTACACCTCATCATTTGTTTGTTCTTTTCCTTTGCTTCTTAAATTTGCTAATGTTTTGTAGATTGACCTACTGTGAGGCAATGTTTCAAAATCTAACCACTGCGAATTCTACTTCTTACATTACTCTGCAAATTTTGTTCCCTTGTAGAATTCATGAAGACTTACAGTACTTTTGTCTTCCAAAAATTAGGTGCATAACTTGTGAGAAGCAAATTTTGCATGAATTACTTTACAGCTGCAAAAAAACTGATTTAGCATTAAATGAGTTGAGTTAAGCAGAAACTCGCCTACAGCCAGTAGACTCTGATTCGGTCTGGCTATGAGTGTAGTTGATAGGAATCCGTGGTGGCGACAGATTTGAGTTGTCTTCTCGTGTCACTGCTTCTTGTCTCTCTCTTTTCAAACAGAAGATGTGAATTTTGATTGGAATATTTTGGATCAGCTAAAGATCATCTATGGGATTCCAAAAGATACGAATTAGCATTATGGTGAGCCTCTGCCATCATTTAACCATAACATGAACCCTGTTTTCAGGTCAATTCCATCTTAAGTCCGCATAAGAGACTCCAGATACTATACCAGAATCTTTTCTCAGCAAAGACTGCCATAACATACATAAAAAATAGGATTCAGAACCTCTGTATGGTAGTGAGTCCCATTGCTTGTACATGGCATAGTCTCACCCTGCACAAGTACACCACATAGTTCTGGAGATCTCAAAATGAACCCAAACCACACAGCTCGGCCTGTATGTGAGCAAAGGCAGTGTACAGATGTAGCCTGCCTGTAGTACTATTCTTAACATACAAATGGATCTGGCAGTGCCTCAAGCTGGCTGGCAGCATAAAGCCAATTGCATTTCAGCCACAGCATTCCACACAAGAGATGGAAATCTCTAGTTATGCATACATGGTTACAGGACACCTTAAAATGACAACAGGCTGTGGGTCGGTGCTACACAGACACAAGTGAAGAAGTTTAAAAGAAAATATGTGTGGAGCTGTCCTCTGTGTATAAATGACATGGGTCACACATAGGATTACCACACATGTGTGCAATCCATGGTTGGCATCCCCCTCCTCCCAATTTCCTGCTGCTTGAGAATAATGACACTTGTATGTTACAAAATGGTACCAGAGGCATTTGAGCTTCCTACTATGTAATGTTTACAGTACCAGTACCAAGTTACCAACATACATGTGGAGTATTACCATCTATGTTAGGAATATCCAGTCTGTTGAGTGGGCCATGCAGTTAGTTCCTTAAACATTTTACAATGTTGTTGAATTACATTGTAAAATTTCTATTTCCAGTGGCACTGTGAGCCCAATTCATTTTGGAAGTTGAGCTCCAGGATTCTGAATTAACCTATGTGTCTTAAGGAATCCTGAAGTCCTTTTTCAGAATCAAGCTGGTGGTGGCATGCTGTCTCCATTATACATTGTTTTGGAATATAACTCAATGTGTGCAAATCTTGTTGCTTTGCCAAGACTACAGAAAAGCAATCTGCTGAACTGCTGAAGCTGGTCACTGGAGATGCTGTTTTACCTCCAAGGTGTAGGATTCCTGTTCAGGACTGGAGGGTCACAGTGCCAGGAAAAAAAATCTTGTTTAAGGCTCAGAGATACCAATTCTGATATTTTTCTATCAAAATGGGAATTGCTGACTTGCATTTCAGATAACAAACAGGTTCTGTGTTTTGACACCTTGCAGCAAACCAGATTTTTATAATTGTATCAGTAGGGAAGCAACGGTACAACTCAGATATTTCCTAAGATTAATAAAATAATTAAATCCTAAATATTTCGTTCTCATTTGCATTACTATGCATGCATGCCTACAGAACACCAAAAGGACATACAAAACTCCACATTTACAAGGGATGTTATTCCTTTCAAATTTAGCAGCTCACGCACTTCTGTAATTTAATGGATTGCTAATCAGTCATCATGTAGGTGGTGGGGAAATTGTGTTGCTCAATGCAGAGTACCGGGTAGCAGATTTTAACAGGCTGATTAAATTCAATTCACAGCAAGCATGGTGCTGTCTTTCAAAAGCACATGGAAAGCAACGTTTGTACGACTCGTGAGTAGCCATTTACACTCCCCTTCAAGATTTAGCTTCCCTGGTGTTTGCAAACCTTGTGATGAACCCCACTGCTGCCGGGTAACCTTTACTTTTGCACATAGCTGCTAGATGATGCTTCTCTTTAGACTGCCCGCTTTCCTTTCTATCCACCTCTCATTTGCTCTCTCTCTCTCTCTCTCTCTGCTTCACTTGTTACAAGGGTGCCCTAGGGAAATCTAGCAGTAGTTCCCAGCAGTCTCCAGGCTGCACTAACTCATTACTGTCTCCATGGCAGACGCCCATTCACTGGGGTCTTGTTTAACGTTTAATTTCCTAGGCAGCTTAGAGATGGGAACGCATGCGCAAAAAGAGGCGCGTGCATATAATATACGTTATAGATATAACCATATATAAATACACGCGCATGCACATCTACACGCGCTCAGAAATACACTCTCGCGCGCCTATGCACATGCACAAGCAGGAGTAGCTGTCCAGCAAGCTCCAATTAAAAAAAATGACTTTGCCTCTCAAGGTCTCTTGCAGGAGTGATTAAATTTGGGGCCATATGGCATTGCTGATCGGCTATCAGAACTGTTTTGCATGTGCAAGGCTTTTATCACAAGCTCCAGGTCAGAGACGTGGAGAATTAGCTCATTTAGATAAAGCAAAAGACACAGAGTGGGAGAGGAAGAGAGAAAGAAAGAGAGACTGGAATGCTGAAAAACTGTTGGATGACAAACAGTCTACTGGTACTTGTCAGGGAAGACAAGTGAAGGAAACATATTTTCAAGGGGCAACGGTAGGCATCCGTACATTACAAAGGAAAAACATTATGCAGAAGTAAACAGTTCTATGATTACTGTATGAGTAAATAATTGATAAAATATTTTTCTTCGGTCTAGATGCTTGTTATTGAAAATGCGCATGGCTGGATTTTTTAAATCAATGTAGCATAATAACATATTTTCCCGTGTGACTGTAAAGCTTGTGTGTAGTTTATTGTGAGCGCATCTGATTAAATATTTAACATTGCCTTCTGTGGCTAGCCATAAAAGGTAGATTTGTAATTCTATTTTTCCCTTTGCTGTGATGTTAGAGGGTAAGAAGTGTAGTGATGTATACTCTGCAGAGTGAAGGTCCTATGTGTAGACAAGTGTGATATTTGTTGCTTTTCAACAAGAGCAAAGACAAAGCTTTAAAACCATCTGGGGGTCAAAGACAGAATACCTTGCATACCATTGGTCAAGAAACAGGCACTGGTTGATAACGCTACTGATGTGAGATCAATGTGGCTTGCTTCTATGGAGTCACCTGTGGTATTGAGACATTCTTGTTTCTGAGCCATGTTGCAAACTGTCATTTGTTGTCAGGATTTATTATGCTATTAGCTTGCCAAAGACAATTTCTTCCAACAATCACAAATGCTCATAACCCATTTCTTCGTTTTTAGGAAATTAGCAAGTTGTAAGTGGATATCTGCACATTAAAAAGGATGTTTGATTTGTGTTCTGTGTTATTTTATTCACCAAGAAACTGCACAATGTAGCGGAGAAAATCTTTGTCTATTCAATCTAAATATCAATCTAGTGAAGAGCAGAGATAGTAACAGACATAGCAATGTATAGTAATGTGTAGGCTGTTAGAATAACCTAGAGTGCAGTAGTGTTACAAGCCAGAAATGAGCCTGGTACATTGCATAAAGAGTTTGAGTTCCACAACTTTCACTAATGTATGACTAGTAAAACTGTCAGTTTACCACAGTAAAAGCCTATGCACTGCTAACAAGCGTCATCACATAGTCATAGGTTTGTTTCCCTATGCCTCCACTTGCTTTCAGTGCAACTCTGAATAATTTATTTTACCATGCTATGATTCTAGGTCACCACGTAAAAGAGGCACTTATTCCTAGTAGGTCTGATTAATAAATAACTAAGATAAAGCACATGTCTGACCATTCAAAATCTCATGGGTCACCTCTTAGATGTCCTGAGTATTCAGTCTCTTCTGAGATATTTTTAATTTTGCATTAGCTTTCACTTGGGTCCTTTATAAAATAATGTATGCATTTGTTGTAGAACACTGATGTCAGATGTCATGAAATAATTTAGTACTCTAAAGCAGGGACTTTATTTTCTTTTTTCATCTTTTAGCTTACTGTAGTGACAATGTCCTAGACATACGTATACATTATATAGGACCTTTGCTACTGATTATTTTTTAATTTTGTCCACAGATATTCCAGTTAAAAAATAAGATTGAATGATATGAGGTCACTGGTGATAACAGAGTACTCATATTGCAATTATTCTGTTTAATGTGTTATAAATAAAACAAGATGTAAAGAATTTGCATACGTTTCTTTAATGTTCTTGCCTGTGTTCATCATTTCTGTTTTGTCCTTTTTAAGTAATGCAACCACACAGCAATGTTCTAAGAACGATGTATGTTCTATCGAAGAAGAATAAGGCAGTTCAGTGCAGTGAATTATGTTTCTGAGCTTATAGTAGTTTGGGGTTTGATTCTTTTATTCTTCATTCAGCTGTATGAATCTAACAGTTTCAATTCCTGGATTGTCCCTGAAAAAAGCAGTTCTGCCTAGTAAGTTTACCCAGTTAATTAAAAAAAGGAATAGGGCTACATCTTGTAGTATATCACTTTTAAACATGAAAGGGAGATGGACTGCTTTACGGTATATGTTACTAATAATGTAAAATATATGATGGTGCAGAGGAGATTTGTAGACACACCCTCTCCTTTTCTGGTACATTACCAGATGCTGCAGACTTAGTGAATAATATGAAAAGGAGGTCATTTGCAGTGATGAGTTCAGGATTGGGTCCGGATAGGTATAGGATAAAGTTGTAAATGCAAAATGAAAAAAATGATGATTTGAGTGATTTCACAGTGGTTTTGTATTTAAGATTAATTCTGAATTGCTGTTAGTTTTCTTGTTCTAAATACCATTACTCTACAATGCAACATGTTTTAGTAAGTTTTTGATGAGCAGAAATCTTAGATAAACAGCTGGTCTACGTCAGTATTGTGTATACCTGGGATACATTACCTGCAGTGTCATGTGTTTAAAAATTCACTCTGCCAGTGAACATTTGGAATGTTGTTGAAAATAAATGCATACTTACACTAACAGAAATTGATTTATTCTAAATGATTATAAAACAACATTAAAAATTTGTTAATTTTTATATAAATGCATGTTATAGTACTGTGCTGTATAGACAATGTTCATAGTACTTACGCTTTTTGCCTGTAGTACTTTAACTGCAAGTTGCTCTTTCTGTATAACTGATTGGATAACAAGCATCTGCTTTTATAAGGCTACATAGATGCATAAAGGAAATTGGAGGATATGTGTCAGCTAAGAGAGGCTTTGCCAGTCAAGCAAAGATATAACATATGAAACTAGGAGAGTACATCTAAAGTGTAAATGTAACTTGGAGAGTGCATCTAAAGTGTAAATACAAGTTACTTTTTGAAACCATCAGTACTTTTAGGATCAGTTTGACTGTAAGGGTGTGAGATTTTGCTTGTCCATTCATATAAAAAGTTGAAAGATAAGATAGTAAGAGCATAAGCTGGAATGAAAGAGGTGAACATATTTGGTTGCAATCCCATTTACATTATAGGAGTGTAAGTAGTTTTCACAAAGTTTTTGAAATAAGAGAGCAGACAGGTCAGTGCTTATTTATGCTTTTTCAGGGCTACCCTTTATTTTTGAACTACAACTAGTTCATAGAGTATGTGTCTTTATCATTACTAGGGCTGTGGATATACACAAAGAGATCTGGGTTCTGATAAAAAAAAAAAAACAGTTACTATTAAGACTAAGTGAAACTTGCTCCATTAAAATGGTGGTTACCATTTCTACCTCACAGTACATGGTTTTCCAGTTTGGTTATTGGTTAGTGTGTCTTCTGTGTGGAGTCTGCAAATTATTTTTCTGACTGCATGGGTTTCTATGACATGCTTCACTTTCCATTGACATCCCAAAAATGTGCCTTAGTTGGACTGATGATTTTGAATTGCCCATAAGTGTGTATACAGTGTGAGGATGAATGCAGTTATGCAGTCTGGGATGTGTTACTCCCTGTTCGGGATGAGTTTCTATGCTGTGTGCAGTTGTGCATTCTGGGATGTGTTAGTGTCCTGCTGAGGATGAGTTTCTATGCTGTGTGCCCACCAAGTGCAGGGATAAGCTATGGCCTTCCCCACTTATGACCCCAAATTGCATAAGTTGCTAATAAGAGAATGAAGAAATAATGGAATAGTATGCAGAACCAGTTTAATTTGTAGAAAAATATGGGTCACAAAGTTACAGGTATGCACACAGTACATATACTCATCTGAAAACATCTCAGGGATGCTGGCATCCACTGCTTTGTAAGTCTTTGTCAGCTCTGTCATTGAATTTAAGATGCACTGCAAATTGCACATCATAAAATAAAACAATGCGATAACAGAAACATACTTCAGGAAAGGCTGATAATGAACGTATTAAGCATGCTGATGAGACAGAAATAGAGCGATATGATACATGCATTATATTTATGAATGTTGTGATGGTTTAGATGGGAATGTTGTGATGCTTTAAATGAGAATGTTGTGATGGTTTAGATGGGAATATTGTGATGGTTTAAATGGGAATGTTGTGATGGTTTAGATGGAAATGTTGTGATGGTTTAGATGGGAATGTTGTGATGGTTTAGATGGGAATGTTGTGATGGTTTAGATGGAGATGGACATATATGCGTGTATAAAAGAAAGGAGGGAAAGAAACAAAACAAAATGAATGGATTGAAAATCCAAATAGTAGTGTCTCCAAATCTCCATTTGTCCCCATGTGGAGTTTTGCTGAGGCCTTCATTTTTCTACCATATTCCAAAGATATGCATATAGGTAAACTAGAGATGCTCCAAATTGTTTGGAAATGCATGTGTAGTGTGTTTTGGGTGTATATATAAATGTGTGTGTGTGTGTGTGTGTGTGTGTGTGTGTGTGTGTGTGTGTGTGTGTGTGTGTGTATATATGTGTGTGTGTGTGTGTGTCTCTGTGTGTGTGTGTGTGTGTGTGTGTGTGTGTGTGTGTGTGTGTGTGTGTGCCTGTGTTCTGCTGAGCAGTGACATTTCATCTATAACTGGCTGTCCACCTTGTGCCTGCTTCTTGTTGGGACAGGCTCTGGTCCCCTGCTCCCCTGAACAGGATAAAGTGCGTATCAGAAAATGAAGGCACGAATGGCTGTACATCTACAATGATTGCTGTCTTGCTTCTCCAAAGCTGTCATCACAATGTCATTTAACTTTACTTTGTCTGCTTAGTAAAAGGAGTTTGCACAGCAGGTTTACTTCAGATTTTTTATTCCACCAGCTTGCATGAGTCTAATTCAAGAAGTGATAGAATCATTTAAATGGAGAAAATGTAATGCTGTTTCCTCAAGTTTATACTATATATTTCCTACTAGTTTGAAACTACAAAATTTCTGGACCAAGGGAATACCCAGGATTTTTAGAATTTTGTGTTATCTTCCGGAGTAGTATACTATGTATGTATGTATATATATACAAACACACAGATATATAAATATATTATTTTTAGGTGTACACCATGGATTGCAGAGTGTATGACAAAGGTCATCACCGTGTTAATTATATTAGCTGCTAAGCTAGCTAGTGACATACAGATGGAAGTCCGTGCATTTCTCACAGTAACAAAAAGAGGACTGAAGTTCGGTGCATCTGCTATTTTATGCTAATTGTTGAATGCAGAAGTAAATTACAGAAGTGATAGAGTTGTAGCACAATAGAATAGAGTGATTTATACTACATAAGGGTCAGTGCTTGAAAAGTGGATGAGAGCAGTTAATGTGTCACTCTGCATTAAAAAGGGAGATTGCAAGACTTGTAAAGAACAAGAGATAAATCAGTGTATTGAGAAGTGCCTCAAAGGTTCTAGAGAAAATGTAGGCTCTATCTGCTACTTGGAGATTTCCAATTAAGGAATTTCAAGACATATTTCAGTGTGGCTTTTAAAAGGGTTATTCATTAATTTTCCATTGTCACAGTTTCTTAAGCAATTTAGCACATGCAGGCAGATACAATTCTTCATCTGTTTGCTGGGTACACAGATTTATAATTGTATGCCTAGGTTAAGACCATAAAAACATAAAGTTACAAGAGAAATAAATGATGACAGTAATGCAGAAATCCACTGTATTGTACCCCTTCTGGCATCTCAGCAAAACAGCCTTCAGAGGAAGTGGATTTCTGCCAGTTGCCTTCATTTATATAAATGAGGGTATAGTTAGTTGGGTCACAGAGATATAGTTGAATTTATTGCAGTCTGATTTGTCAAGTGCTGTTTAGCTGACCACAAGAAGAAGGAACAGCACATGCTGCTCCCACAGAGCAAATAAAGAAAGAAAGAAAAGAAAATTGAAACAAATATTTCTGTGAGCAATGGCAAATGCATATACCCCACATTGCAATGCGAGGCCCCTGAACTCTCAGTTTTGTAGTTAAATCCAGGGTGACTACATGTCATTGGAAGTCACAGTTTTTCCTGTTGTGGCAGTTTTTGAAGAAATCACTGTTCCATACGCCAGGCTTGATGAAGTATGATTTGAAGTACATGGATTTAATGACTTATCCAAATCCAAGACACAGTTAGAAGACATTTTTTATGTTATGGTTAGGAGCTGGAAGAGATAAGTCATATGACACAAGGGCATCACTGTTCTGTTTTATTATTTTGTACAGTCATGACGCTGTGAACAAGGACAGCATTATCAGTTTAACTACAAAGATGATTCACTAACAGAAAGGATACTGAGATTATCCAATAATATTTTGCCTGCTGGGCTGGGATACAGGTGAAACTGATAACATGCAGAAAGGTTAAAATAATTAGGAATGTCATCTAGGAGATAAGGTTGGACAAGCTGCATGTGAATGTGTTGTCATATGAACAGCATCAGGCACTCAACTAATTACATGTTCGTGTAGCCATATAATATCGGCATCAGCTTTTGAGATGGTGGGAGTATTTCTTAGGTGTACAACTTTTCTAAGCCCAAAAGTGGCTTTTTATGTACAAATTTCTTTTAGAATCTATAAGTTTCTGTTTTGCTCTGGCCTAAAGTATATAGTGTGAGTCATACAATAATATAATGCAGTTGTCATTGACAGTCTAAATACAATCAGAAGACTTCAACTACGGCTGATGAGTACTGTTATAGGTTCATAGGTAGGTACTAGGCTATCTGCCCTAGGGCCCATACAAGCCTAGCCAAAAAATGTACCCTGGCTTTCGCCACCCAAGAAAATTATTTTCCTGTGCCCCTGTCGTGCAGAGCCACAGAAGTGATCCCCGGGGTGAATTTCCCATTTCCCATCCAATCATCAAGATTTTTCTTGAAGAGTGCTAATGAGGAACTCTGTTTGACATAGATAGGTAGTCTGTTCCAGAGTATGGGAAGTCTCTGGGACAGGAATCTATCCCTCCAGCATGTTCTGTTTATTGTGGTGACAAGGTTTAGGTCCCTAGAGCGTGTAGCTCGGAGGGATTGGGATTTCTTTAAGTGGAGCATGTCCAACAGCTCTGGGTTTGACATAGCTTTGTATGTTAGGCAGAGATCGCTCCTGAGTAGGCGATATGCGATGGAGTAAAGCTGTAGTTTTTTGAGACGGTCTGCATAGGGCATCTGTTTGAGGCCAGTAATCCTCCTTGTGAGGTATTTCTGTGGTCTTTCCAGTTGTTGTAGATGTCTTGTGAGGTACATACCAAAAGGGGCGTTTTACTCTATAATGGGTCTAATGAGTGATGAGGAGAGGGGAACAATGACCTCTTTTTTTCTGGATGAGAATCCTTTTGTGATGAGATGAGCCACGTAGAAGCATTTCCTGACCACTGTGGCGATGTGATTATCAAAGGAGAGACTACTGTCCACCTGTGTCCCAGGGTCTCTTATCACATTTTCGGCATTAAGTAGACTACCAGCTATGTGGTAGTTCATGGGTACAGAGTTTTTACCAAAGGGGATGACAATACACTTTTTGGCATTGAGCTTCAGGCCATGGCTTTGACACCAGGTATCTGTCTCAGTGAGGCCCTTTTGTAGTTTGTCCACATCGTTAGGAGTTTCGATTATGGCTCCTAGTTTGCAATCATCTGCAAACTTTGTTAGCCAAAGACCTTCTGTGTTGGCCTGCACTTCAGAGAAGTAGATACCAAACAGGAGAGGACCCAGGACTGAACCATGTGGTACTCCACTTGTCACTGGTCTGATGTCGGAGTTGGAATGTGCTACTTTCACAGTGTGGGTTCTGTCCATGAGCCAGTTGGCAACCCATCTTGTGACATAGGGATTTATACCTAGTTTAGTGAGCTTATCTATAATTCCAGAGTGGGGGATGGTGTCGAAAGCCTTGGCGAGATCTAGATAAGCTGTGTGAACCATTTTACCCTCATCTATGGCTTTGATGACTGCTTCAAAGAAGTCAATCAGGTTTAGGAGACATGATCTGCCTTTTACAAATCCAAACTGGGTAGGGTCCAGAGTTTGGAGATTACCAATGTCTTTGTTTATGAGTTCCACGATGATACGTTCCATGGCCTTGCAGACCAGGCTTGTCAGGCTAATGGGGTGGTAGTTCCCGGGGTCCGTCATGGCTCCCCCTTTGTGGAGTGGGATAACCATTGCGGTGCGCCATTCAGTGGGTACAAAGCCTGAGGTGAGGCTATGATTGAACATGGTACTTAGGTAGGGTGCCAGTTCATTCTGTAGTTCATGTAGAACGCAGCCTGGGATATTGTCAGGTCCCATGGATGCTGTGTTCCTGGCTTTGGAGAGTGTGTTTTTTACCTGTGCAGCCGTGATTATAGGAACTTTGCATTCTTCTGGTATAGGGATGGGCCCTCTAGGGGGTGAGAGGGGGTAAAGTTAGCACTGAACCTATCTGCTAGGATGTTGGCAATATAAGTTGGTTCTGTATATTTAGTGCCATTGTGCTGTAACTCTGAGCAGATCGGAGTGTTCACATTTAGATTCTTGACATAGCTATAGAATGCTTTGTGGTTGTCTTTAGAGTCAGTGGCAATTTTGTTTTCA
Organism: Protopterus annectens; assembly: GCF_019279795.1. Lineage (NCBI taxonomy): Eukaryota > Metazoa > Chordata > Ceratodontiformes > Protopteridae > Protopterus > Protopterus annectens. Next base: position 1,310,424,971 of record NC_056747.1, on the reverse strand, counting down.
TAATTAGCTTTGGAGGATTTTATGAGGGATCTCAGCTTCTTACTGAGGTTGACAAGGGAGTTCCTCCAGTCATGGGATTTTACTCTTTTTTGCAACAGATTCTTTCTTCTGTTGTAGAGTTTGTTTATGGCAGAGGACCACCAAATTGCTTCCTTTTTCTGGAGGATAACATCTTGGTTCTATTAGGGATAGCATGATCCATGCACTCGTGTAAGTGCTTATAAAGTGCATTTGTGTATGCTAAAAGTTTTGTGGTGCAGAGGTCATGTCCTTATTTTTTCTGAGAATGCAGAATTAATCCTAAGTGAGAGGGATAGGCCTGATATTTGGTATACGATTGTTGTGTAATTAGTGTCAAGATGAAGGGTAGGTACAGCAGTAAACTGATTCACATATTGACAAATTCAGTTACAGTGTTTCTACGTGTCACTGGTGAAGATGACGAGAAGGAGTAGCCAAAGGTTTAGAGAGGCATTTATTCAGGGAATACATGCATTTGGTTGTGCGACCAAATGTCGATCCGTCGTAATTCCGAACTGTAATGTCGAAACTCGTAGGTGTGCATGCTCGTAATGTCACCTGCAATGTCGAATTCGAAATTCCTGATCGTACAACTGCCACAGCAAGCGCTATCATGGGTTGAGAGGAGGGAATAGTAGCCTGGCCGGCATTCGGTAATTCCGGGTTCGGCATCTGCAGATTCGAAATTTTGCGATTTTCGGATTGTGCTTTTGATGTGTTCGCGTTTGGACATCGGCCGTTCACTCAAATGCATGTATACCTTTATCCAGCACACAAAGTCAGTGCCATCACAAAAAGTACCACAGAAGAAATAAATAGAAATCCTACAACACAAATAAACTACTGTGGCTGATGGGTAACCAGTTACAGAAGTTTCTTTGTTTTGTTGGACCCCCAGGTTATCTCTCAGTGACAGATGTTTCTTTTGGCTTAGAGAGGCATTTATCTCATTTGCTTGCAAATTTCCATTGGTAAGGCACTTAGTAAACCAGGACAACAAATTCATAGTGATTCAAGTTGCAGATACCCTTAGTAATAGTAGTGAGCCATCATCTGTGATGAAAGCGTTAGGTTGCTCGTGTGAAGTAGAAGAATAAAGCCCTTAATATGACCTAGCCTCCCCAAGTTCAGTTAGCTGCTTGGTGACAGGCAGAACAGCAGGGAAGGCGGGGCACGCCCATCTTAGGGGAAGGAGAGTTGCGTGGACATTGCTGTCAGTGATCTCTGGTGGAGGCTGGAGATGGTGACGTTGAAGGCAATGCCCAAAAAGAGGAATCATGTGAGGACAAGGCTGAGATGCTACAGAGGCAGGGCAAATGACATACATGCCCATTGCATGCCCACCCCTCTGGTACAAGATCAAATGAAGTGTAAATCCCTTGGCAGAAAGCGATAGCAAGAGTCCCCCCTAGATGCCCTTATGATCCTCTATCAGACCCAGCTTAATCAGGGTAGACAGGGAGAGTTTAGAGAAGCTGGCAAACTCAGCAGTGGACAGAAGCACATGGACAACAGGCTGTTGGATGTTGCAGGAGAGATTGAGGCAATCAAATATTTATTTTATTTATTAATTGACTGATGTATGGTTACTAGGAAAGTCTGACTGGGTAGGTACCCATTTTCAGTGGATTGCCAGGAGGAAAAGCTCCAGAGTATTACAAAAGCATTTTAAGAACAATAATTTTACCATCTTCAAAAATAATACACAGATATCTACAGTAGAAATAATTATACCAAATTAGACATAATGTGAAAACATTGGTTAAGAATGGATACAACTTATACATCAATGATTTAACATTTATAGAAATTTTAGCCAGTTTATGTATATATATATAAATTAAAGTTGAGTTAATATAATAAAACAGGAATTGTAATATGAAGTGAGAGAAAAAACAAGGTTATGTCATATTTAGAAAGAGTCATAGTAGAGAAATTGATTGAAGTAAGGAAGCGAGTGAAGAAGGGAGAGTATGGAGGTGTAAGGTATGAACAAATACTTGTTGATGTATAGGGATATAGTTTTTCATGGGGTTGAAGAAGAGCAGAGAAAGACTGTGTGGCAAGGAAGTGTTTTTAAATGCCTGGAGGGAGAGTATTGCCCTGAAGGATACAGGTAAGGCGTTACAGGCCTTAGCAACATGGTATACGTAGAGACAATGCCCAGCAAATCTGGTAGGTTTGTGGACGCAAAATTGGTCATTGGATTGTAATGAATTGATTGAGAACATAGTTATGTAGAATGGTATTATGTGCTGGACAAGCAGAAGGATCCTGGATAATTTTATAGGTAAGAAGCTGAGTATATGTTAGTTAATGGAGAAGTTATAACTAATTTAGGCTAGTTATTGCTATGTAGTGGTAGGTTCTGAAAGGGATATTTGCCCATATTTAGTAACTTTATTATAGCATTGTTCAGGTTTTGATTTTTGTGATGTTTGGAGGTTAGTAAGGATGGGCACATTGTAAAGTAGTGAGAGGAGGAGGTAAGTGGTGGCAAGTGTAGTTTTAGTTGCACTGGAGAAAACATTTTTTACTCTAAAACATCCTTATTTTGGTATTTTTTTATTTAGTTTTGTATATGCAGGTCAAATTTAAGATTATCATCTACTATCATCCCTAGTGATTTGCTTTTGAGAAGTGACTTCAGTGACTGTATTAATAAGAGAGTAGATTTTATTTTTTTTTTCATGAGAGAGGGATTTGAGTTCAAAATAGCTGTATTTTTTTGGGAGGGGGTGAAGCATGAGTTGTGTGTTACAAAGCCAATTTTCAGTGGCTGTTATAGCTTCCTGAGTAATTTTTTGGAGGTATACCGTGTTGTGGAATCATCTGTGTATTGTATTAGGATGGCTTGTTGTATGGAAGTTTAGAAAGTGTTAGTGAAAATGTTAAAGAGGAGGGGACCAAGGATAGAGCGTTGTGGCACACCAGTGGTCACTGGGAGGTAACGAGAGAGCATGGAGTGTCATTTTAATAACTGATCCCTATCAGACAGGTAGCTTTTAAACCATAAAAGGATGGGCTGAGAGAGATCTGTTGAGGACATTTGAAGTAGAAGTTTGCTGTGACAAACTGTGTTGAAGGCAGACAAGTCTAGAAGTAAGGAAGAGACTAGTTTGCCATTATGTCTAGCTTTATTGACAGTCTTTATATAGGTTAGCAGGGCAGTGCTAGTACTATGGATAGGATGGAAGTCATGCTGTATAGGGGATAGGAGGTCTTCCTGCAGGATATAATCTAGCAATTGTTTTTGAATAAAATGTTCAAGTATTCGAAAATAGATCAGGGTGTGATCAGCATCAGGTTGGCTGGAGGAGTTGCCCTACTTACAAAAAGTTGTTTATGATTATGGTGCAGTATGTTGAGTGTCCCTTATATGTGTATATGATGTATTGATGTATTGGTAATTTAGATGTTTTAGCTGAGTTTATCACCTACTGATAAAAATAACATGTGATTGATCAAAGCAAATGTGCTATAATGTTACACTATTAATCTTTCACCATAATGATATGGACAATGTTTTTGATGGTTTCCCTGACTATAAGTTTTGTAAGAATGTATGACTCTAGTCACTGAAACCTTAACTCATACTTCCACATTAACAGTGTTAGATGGCATGAGAGGTACCCAACCCAATGTATTCCATATTTCTGGAACAGACATATTTACAATTCAAGAAGAGTACTTCTCTGACGATCTTTAAAATGTTTACCCTTTATATAACCGAAATGCCACTTACCCGACTTTCAGAAGATCAAGTCGAGAACACCGACAGTACAAAACACCAACCTCTTGGAACACCGAGAAATAACTAACAGTAAGTAACTGCTTGGCCAGCATGTTGACCTTTGCCCCTTACCTCCACAGTAGTGTGATCTCGGAGGTGGTATATTTAATTGGGGGGAGCAGCCCCCATATAGGGGTGTGTGGGTGTGTTTGCTTCTGTTTTAGTGTGCTTGTTGGGTTGGCCAACGGGTTACTTACCATTTGTTACCCTTCGGTGTTCCGAGTTGAACTGTTGGCATTTTCGGCTCAGTCTTCTGAAAGTGGGGTAAATAGTGTTTCGGTTATATGAGGGGGATCTATACATACATATATATATATATATATATATATATATGTGTGTGTGTGTGTGTGTGTGTGTATGACTGGGTGAGCACAAATTTTTATCTGGCTATTGATGAAATCATTTGATAAATGCTCAGTTTTCTAATATATTATACCTTCACAGTAAGCAGGTTGTTTCAGTAGCTGACCACCACTGTAGCTTCTTAACAGTTTAGTTGGTAATTATTGCACTTACGTTGTTGTTGTTGTTGTGTCTTTTGGCTTATCCCGGTTAGGGGTCGCCACAGGGGAACTCCGGTCCGCTAATGTTTGGTAGTGGATTTTTACGTGCCGAGTTACCAGCCTTGACGCACAACCTTCAACGAAGGCACGCCCATTCATGCATGCCTCCACACAGAAGACGCTCTAGCTGAGAATCGAACGCGACAACGTCTTCCTGTGAGGCGACAACGCTACTGCAGCACCACTGCCATGGGTCAATTATTGCACATACTACCATTCAAAATTATATTTTGACTGTTATTCACATCAGTGTTTTATGCTCCAAATCACACTGCCTCAGTTGTTTACAAAATATTTCCTAAAGTTTTTTTTTTGTTACCCTCAGACGGTACGGTGGTCGCATTGTTACCTCACAGGAAGAGGTTCTCCCGTTCGATTCTCGGCTGGGCTTAGGAGTGCCTTCTGTGTGGAGTCTGCATGTCCTCCCCACGGTTGGATAGCGTTCGAAAGACATGCGTGCGTAAATGGGCGTGCCTTCGTTGAAGGTTTGGTGTCGAGCTGGCACCTCAGCGTTTCGTAAAAATCTACTGCCAATCATTAGCGGACTGGAGTTCCACTGTGGCGACCCCTTACTGGGAAAAGCCGAAAGACAAATAACAACAACCCTCAGACACATTTTAGTGCTTGCCAGTCAATAAATGCGATATAACTGGTGAAAAATGAGTATCCGGTTCCAAGGAAAGAGACAGAAAATACCAAAACTGTCGTTTATTAGTACATCAGGTTAAGCGCTTTCATGTATCCTCCACAGACTTCTTCAGAACACCCTTTCTCAAACTAACAGCCTTTAAATAGCACTAATTAATTCAAATGAACCAATCCTGTGATACACCAATTTGATCTCATGAATATTAATTTCATGGATACTGAATGACTCATCCTGACATGGATTCTCATAACACAACAACCATTTAAAATCATGAAAATACATATAAAATAACTAAACAGTTATATAACTGTTTACTCATGATATAAAATTCATAATATTCAATAATAAAATTACATAGTAAAATAAAAATAAAAATTTTAAAATGTTAAAAATACAACTATTAGTTGTGTCTCACAATGAACACACAAAACTGTGGGAAACTTATAGCTCGATGAGTATAATCAACTTGGAACAACACCTACCCTACTGTTAATATTACTTTTTTCTTACCCATTCTAGGCCCTTAACAGGGGCTTGGTGGGAATACAATAATTTAATCCGGGGTAAGTGGCTACATTTAATAATATTTGCCACTTCTTCTCTTTCTCCCAATATACCTTTCATTTCACCTCCTCTAGGATTAATCTTTACACACTCTACAATTGCAAACTTGAAAGTGTTACAAGTCTCACTATCCCTAATATGCCTATATAGGGTGTTGTTAGTATCTTGCTTTCTTATACAATAAAGATGGTCATATATTCGGTTTCTTAACCTCCTCTCAGTTTTTCCTATGTAGAAACACGGACATTTTGTACAGATGGCTAGATAAATCACAAACTGGGTCTGACAGTTGCCCTTCTTGAACCTTACTGTTGTTTTATTGATATTATCTATAGTGCGGGTGTATATGGCACAACACTGATTGCAGTGTCCACATTTGCTTGTACCTACAGAATTTGTATTGTTATTTCTATAACTATTTTGGATTCTCCTTTTTAAATTCTTTCCAGTTTTGTATGCAAAAAGGGGTTCAGTTCCCAATTTATTATGCACCCCCTCATCACACCGCAAAATATTCCAATTTTTATGTATAATACTTTTGACCTCGTTTACATAAGGGTTGAACCCCAATATACAGGCCCTGTTATATTTCTTATTATTTTGATTACTATTAGTAGTCTCTTCGTTCGTCTCCATATCCACACCCAGTAAGGGTTTGTACTTTTTCCCCCATTCTCTTTTAACATACCCTGTAACATCACTAACAAGTTCATTGGGGTACCCCCTTTCTCTAAACATATTTCCTATATGGTCAATTTCTTTAACCATCTCCGAATAGTCCGATCTCATCCGGGCTGCTCTTATACATTACCCCTTAATTATACTTTTCTTTTACTTCCATGGATGATTACTGGAAAATTCCAAGTATGTGTTACTAAAGGTATCTTTTCTATATATCTTTGACCTAAAACCTTTACTCGTAGTATAGATATATGTATCAAGATATGATATACCTCTTTTGTCACATTTGTGGGTAAATTTTAAGTATGGGCTGGAAGTGTTGAGATATTCTAAAAATAATACTATTTCGTCCATGGTACCAGTCCACAATATAAATATATCATCCAAAAATCTGATGTAACAACTAATGAACTGGTACCATTGATTGGTGAACATATATTCATCCTCCCAATCTAACAGAACAAGGTTTGCAAACATAGGGGCACACGCGGCCCCCATAGCAACACCTCGGGTCTGTCTGTAATGTTCACCTTCATAATATATATAATTATTATCCAGCACAATACTCATAAATTCTTCCAATAAAACAACTTTCTCCCATTCCAATTGTGTATACCTCTGTATACTGTTAATAAACCTAGTTGTTCCATCTTCTCTACGTATACAAGAAAATAGGTTGACCACATCAGTAGTCAAAAATATGACACTATCTTTCCACAGGTGGGGTTTTATCCTGCTCAAAAATTCCCAAGAATCTTTGACAATGTGTGGGACCTTGCTATAAATGTTTTTTAGCCATCTATCTATTACTTTGCCATAAGGAAAGGTCTTACTTTTACTACCTGAAATGATAGGTCGAAATGGGGGATCCTCCATATTTTTATGAATCTTGGGTATCCCCACTATTGTAGCCAATACTGGATGTTGTACTTTTAAAAATTGATACATTTCTTTGTCTATTCTATTATCCATTAAATATTCCTCGAGGTATAAGTCAGTTCTCCTATGGGCAATATTTATTTGGTTTATAGAAGAGATTTCATAATTCCCGGAATTATTTAGTATTTGATACATTTTCTGTGCGTACTCATTTGCATCATATAACACAATTCCCCCTCCTTTGTTGGGGTCATTAGCCTTATATTGTGATTAGCACATATTTCATTAAAAACTGTTTGTTCTTTTCTACTTAAATTGTATTTGTATTTTTTTCTTTTTAGTTATTTCACAATATCTGTACAATTCATCTGTTACCACCTTTTCATATGCCACTAGCCACTATCCTTTTGCTGAGATGTTAAACCAAAGTCCCTTGTGTGTGAATTGGTGGTAGCTCGGGTGGAAGTCAAAGAGCCCACAGAACAAAAAGATTAGGGGTCCTTTATTTACGTGCTATTTACATGACATGTTATTTACATATTTACATTTTACACAGAGCTATACATATTTGCAAATTTACAAAATTACTCAATTATTTACATAATTTCCTCCATATACATTCTGTTTTTTCATCTCCATATATTTTTATTAAAACTTGACCCTCACTCATTTTCCAAACCACCGTCTGATTTTTCTTAATATTAATATCAATTTGCATTAAACATCTCATTTAATCTCTCGTTCCATTTCACCCATACTACATAAATTTTTTTTTGTCCATTCTTATTTCATATTCTTTATTTCTATTCTTATAATATCCATATTCAGTCATATCTATATTTATATTACTACTGTTTTTTAACTCTGCAAAAAATTTTCCTCACATTTTTCCCATAATTTCTCCACTCTTTCACATTTCAGAAAAACATGCTATGTGGATTCTTCTTCACCACAGTACATACATGTTCTTTCACTTTTCATTTTATAAGACATGTTTGCTTTCACTGGTAATTTGTTTATTTGCAGTCTCCATAGAAAATCCTGACATTCTACTTTATTACTATACCATTTCTTTCTTTCTTTCTTTCTTTCTTTCTCTTATAGCTTTAATCTTTTCTTCTGGTAAAATTTTCCATGGGTTAACTCAGTAATAATGTACCATTATATTCTTATATCATGGTTTCTAATCCTCTTCTGTCTCGTCAGTCTTTATCTTCACACATTTTTCATTTTTTCTTGATAATTTTTTAAAATTTCTTTAATACATTCTTTTCCCTTCTTATTTCTTCATATCTCCCAAAAATGTTCACACTTAAACAGTCTTAATACTAATTTATCATTTTTCACATTTATCCATTTCAGCACTTTATACAAATTTAATGAAGCTGCAAATACTACTGGATTTTATAATCCCAGTCCTCCTTCATCTATAATACTCTTCTATTTACTGGATTTAATGAAGATCCCCACACAAACTTAAAAATAACTTCTAATAATTGTTTTTCATACATTCTTGGAATCATAAACATATTTGGTAAATACACTATCTTTCTCACTAATACTGAAGTTATCAAATTAATTTTTTCCATATAAGATGATCTATATGTTCACCATAAACAACACATTTCTTTTAATTCCTTTAATAGGTTTTCCCTTTGTGTTCCACTTACTGTTTTATCACCAAAATTTATTCTCAATAGTGAAATTTCTTTCATTGTAAATTGTATTCCTCCTATGTTTATCCTATCTCCCAAACCTTTAAGTTTATCCTTATTTAATATCATACCTATTTCCTTTAAACAATCTACAACACAAAATATAGCTTCTTTCATCATCTTACATTATAATAATATCATGTGCATATGTCATCAAAACTGGAATATCTACACCTGTTTGCATTAAATACTTTTCATCTTCCATTTTACAATTCACATTACTTATTACCATATTCATACCTACAGTAAAGCAAATAATAAACCACCCAGAGGACAGCCTTGTCTTATCCTGTTACTTATCTCTATTTCTTTACTTAACCAAACATTTATTAGAATTGTTATGTTATTACCGTACGCTGTCATACAAGCTATTTTTTATTTTATCAATAAAATCTTATGCTCTATAGAATCAAAACTTTTATCAATATCACCTGCCATAACATTTAACATCATCTATTCTATTTAAAATATCATCCACAATTTCTATTACTATCATTAGCAATTCTTGACATCCTTTCCTTTCATACCATATAGATTTTCTTCCATTATATTTTCCATCTTATTTTCCAGTATTTCTGAATTATCCTCATAAAAATCTTAGAATCTCATTATTTGGTAGTATTGGTCTCCAGTTTTGTTTTATATCTTCTTCTTCATTTTTTTCCATATGAATTTTAATATTTCACTACACAGATCCTTATCACAAAAACATTTATTTAACCATTGATTCAAAATATGTAAAAAGTATTATTTTTGCCATTGCATTATTTTTTGTATATTTCATAGCCTATTCCATCAGGGCCTTGCTACTGAATCTATATTTACCTGTTTAAGCACATTATCTAACTCAAACATAGTAATCTATTTTTCAATTTCCTTATTTACTTGAGCAGAAAATGTTTTTGCTGTCCATATTTCATTATTTTTTCTTTAAACATTTCTTCTACATAATGAACTACAGTTTCCATAATCTGTATTTGTTTTCTTTCTACCTCTCCTTTCTTTTCCTATTTTTCATTTCTGTCATTACACTACTATCTTCTTTCACAATTGTACTCAAATATGCTGACACTTCTTCCCTTTTCCTTGTAATAAGTAACTTTCTTTATATAAAAAGCCTTGATCTTTTCATAATTTCTTTTGTATAATTCTTCTTATTTATCATAATACTCTCTCATTCTTTTTTAGGTTTTTGAAAACATTTTCATATATGTCTATGTGATGCCCCTACACTGGGCTAGTAATCGAGGAGCCTCAGTCTTCACCACTGGCAACAGCTAGGAGACGTACACACTGGGAGAATGACAAGTACACACACAGTAAAGTACAATTTCCCTTAAGAGCACACAGAAACCACAGTCAGTCTGGGGCTGGTTTCTCCCTCTTTCTCCAGATCCCCAATCAGACTCCCAACTGGAACAGCTATAAGGTTGAGATTTCAGCTGAGTGGTCAAGCCAAAACCTCCAGCAACCTCTCTGTCTAGGAAGTGCTTCGTGTCCCTGCCCAAGTAGCTAAAACACACACTTTTTGATTTGATTTATATACAAACACACACACACACACACACCTGGAAAAGACTGGCACAGGTTTACTAGCTATGCCTCCTTCTGCCCAGACTATAAGGTAGTTATCACTGCCACCAACCACTCTTATCAGCTACTCTAGGTCCTTAACAAAGGAGTCCAGTCCTACTGTGTAATGATACTATATCCAAATGGTAGTTTTGACCAAGACTTGAAAGGCTATTTTGGAGTGGCCTGTACAGTGTCATCAAATACATATGCAGGTACTCTCAGAGCTTAAATATTCTCATAAATATCAGCCACAAAGATAGGTTTAACTATATTTAATAATAAATAATAAAAGAACAATACAATATTCAGTAACTCAACACAGTGACTTCAGAGTTCAAAATCACAGGAAATATTTGAAAACAACATTGCAGGACAGTCTCAAATAAATACAGAAAACATCTAAACTAATCTTTACTATATTCCTATCTATACCTAAAAGAGATACTATGCCCTAAATCTTACTTACAGAGCAAGTGCAGATGGTAATGATGAGTGGATGTTCTTGCTAGGTCCAAGACAAAATACAAAATGTAAAGTCTCTCTCTCTCTGAGAGAGTTCTTAAATTAATATCACATTTTATTGCTGGGTTAACTTGGGTGACAATCACTTTTTCTCACCTGATTTCAGTTCCCAGGCTAAACAGAAACTTAACGTAATTTTAGCATTAGTGTGTGAGAAATACAGAACTCTCAGATATTTGCTCAGAACTGTGTAGCTGCTAGGAAGTCATAAAGCAATAAAACACGTTTTACATTTTAAACCTAGTAATTACTTTTCTTTCAAGGCAATAGAAAAACTTCCAGCTCTAGACATTGTGTCTGTTTCTGCATTGAAACTAGCTTTTATAGCACAGTTGTAAAGCATTTAATTTCAATTTATTTTCTTGAAGTTTTGTAAGTTAATCTTCTATGTTCAGGCAGGGTATGCTGTGGTTACATTCCTGAAGCTCAGTACATAACATACAATTCTGTATAAATCACATCAATAGTCACAAATGACATAGTATTATTTACAAAATTCCAGATAGGTGGGCTGACAGTGTCACAGTCTACATATCTTTTTTCTCTATTTTTAGTTTCTGTCTGCCACTTTAAAATCTTTTTTTATATTTACTTTTAAATATAATCCACCTTTCCAACCAATTAACATAAAAGGTCTTCATAGTAACACAATCACTCCTTAATTGTATAATTTCTTCTTCTTTTTTCATTCTATTCTTTTTCATTTGTTCTTTTTCCCTTCCCTTTCCTATTTTTGTATGTTCTTTATTTTCCTTTTTTTTTCCATCCATATTGCTAAATGATCATATCCTTTTACAGCTGTTTTCCCTTTTGCTATGCTTATTCCTTCAGATATTATAAAGTAATCAATTTCTGATTTAAGAATACCTCTTCTATATGTCTAGAATTTTCTATTCCATGTAAACAATTTACCTCATTCATAACTTTGTACTGTTTTTCGTATATCCTTTCCTTTTATTTTTCACCTCTTAAATCACAGTTAAAATCCCGTTATTATAATACTCACATTATCTACTACATAATTCAACAATTGTTGAAATAAGTTCTCCCTTTCTTTATAAATAACATAAGCATATAAAGCTATAATTCGATATAACTTTTCTTGCCGTCTGAAATCAATAATAGTTAATTTGCTCATTCTCACAAATGTTACATCTGATATCTTCACTGCTCTTCTACATAATACTGCTATTCCTAAACAACTTTCATTTCTCAAATTCCATATTATATTTCCTTCCCATATTTTTCTGTTTGCAGTCTTTTTTTCATTTAAGAGTCTTATGTCGTATGTTTACATCACATTTATTACACCATTCTAAAATCCCCATCCTTCTTACAAATTTTAATACTGTTTACATTAACCAAAAGAATTCTTAAATTATTACTGTTTCTTTTCCTTAACTTAAAGGAAATCATTTGCCATTTTCAATTTATATTACGCATTACCCACTTCCTTTCCTTTTTCTTCTAAGCTTATTCTGTTAAACATCCGTTTCCTATCTTTCACTCTTCTTCCAATAGAATTCTTTCTTTCTTTTCAGCAACTTTTTATCACTCATTTCTGAATCTTTCTCTATCTCCTCTCTGTTTTCTTGTCCTTTGTTTTTATCATTTTCTTTTTCTAAATTATATTCAGTTTCAATTTACAGTTCTTTTTCATTTTGTTCTATACCCCCCCTTTTCACTATCATTAAGATCTTTTTTTTTACAGTCCATCCATAAATGTGCAGTTTGTTTACATTTTTAACATTCTTGTTCACATTTCTTTTCATCGTGTTCTGTTTTCCCACATGTTTAGCATTTCTTTTTATCACAATTTTTCATAATACATCCTTCTTTCCCACAATAAAAAAAAAGTTTTTATGGTTGTTCCCAATATTTCATCGCTCCCCTGTTACCATCAACATTTATAACACTTGGAATGTGCAAATTGTTTTCCATTTCTATTTTCAAAATAACATTGCAATCTCATCCCCCAGTCCATAAACCCCTATTGTCACAAACCTTTGAAATGTCCATTACTTTTTTTTTAAACTATATATATATATATATATATATATATATATATATATATATATATATATTTTTTTTTTTTTGTTTCTCAGACAAAAACTTTTACTGCATAATTATTCCAAGGATTATCATTTTGTTGCTTTTCATACTCACATAATTTGTTTTTCATTTTGTGAACAGTCACAAAATATAATGTCGCAAAATGTGTCTTTATTTATCAAAATAACAGCTCTTACCTCTTTGATTTTCGCAACAAAATATAAGATCATAGTGTCCCATACCTAGTATCTGTTCAGTTCATTATTCTTTTTACTTTGTATCCTCGCCACCAATTTCTTTTTCATGCTGTTATTTTTTTTTCTTTTTTCTCATAGCTGCTTCTGAGTGTGTCAGCATATTTTTTTTTGTGTGTGTGTAGTATCCTTGTTTTGGATTACCCCCAGGAAATGTCTCCTCCATTCTCCAGTTCACTCTGGTTTAATATCTCCTACAGTATATCATCCTGCAATCCTCCTGACTGGAGGGTTGTAACAACACATTCTTCCCTCACCATCTCCTCCGATTCAGCAAACAATTATTCTTGAAAAATTACCTCCAAATCTTTACATACATCTCCCTCTGGGCTAGCATTTGCCTGCTTCTTCCATCTCAGTCTGTATGCAGTGCCCATCCGTCCAGCCACCACTGCACTGGGAACAAGATATGTGCATGCATTCACAGCTAGTACTTCAGTGAATACCACTCTCTACCGAGTAGGGGAAGTTCCCAATGCTGTGGCCAAGTATCCCCTAGTAGTATAAATACCACATTGGGTCGCACCCTGAAAAGAGGCCACTAATCTGGTGGGATTAATAACCCAGTCAACAAAGAATAAATAATAAGTAAATAAATAAATATGTCAGTCTAAATATGTCCGTCTGTTGTATATTTACCTTATTCCCTCCAGTGTATCTCCTGAAATGTGTACTATAATTTCCAGTGGTTGCATCATGTGCTATTTGACAAAATCAAGTTACAGCCACACATTTCAAGAAAAGATTCATGTTTAAGAAGTGTAAATGGCAATCTAGTTAGCACAAACTAGTTTTTATTATATTCTACCTCTTAAATTAGATGTTATAAGTCACAATTAAAACAGTAAACATTAACTTTGTAATATTTTGTAAACAGTTTACAACATCTCAGAAACCATTCAAGCTACACACACACATTCTCAGCAGTAATTTGTTCATCCAGCTGGGAGTTTTCCTATGAAGCTAAACGGTTCCGTCTTTGTCACATGGTTGTTGAGTTGTTTACAGAAATATGAAAATTATGAAAATGTAAATAATTAGCATGTGAACAACAATTTTCTTCACATTAGTTGTACTAGATACCGGCCACGTATCATTGTAGTTGTGTTTCCCATCCTGTAAGCTTTAAGATAAGAGTATTCAATAACTTGTTTGTAGCATGGTTTTGGAATTACTGCAGTGGTGGTGCTGTGGTAGCGTTGTCGCCTCATAGCAAGAAGTTGTCCCGTTCGATTCTCAGCTAGAGCGTCTTCTGTGTGGAGGCATGCGTGAATGGGGCGTGCCTTCATTGAAGGTTGTGTGTCAGGGCTGGTAACCCGGTACGTAAAAAGCCTCTACCAATCATTAGTGGACCAGAGTTCCGCTGTGACGACCCTTAACCAGGAAAAAGCCGAAAGACACAAACAAACTGATACCACCAACTGCAGCAATGCCACTGCTCTGAGCCTCCTGACTAGCCGCCCCATCTCTGTCCATTTCTGCTTACAGAAAAGCACAGTGCTATCACCAATTACAGCACATGTCTTGTGCAGACTCAGCACTTTGAAATTCACCATTATCTAAATGCTCTGTAACTACATTACTGACCTTCAGAAATGGTAAGCAGGGGCAGTTAGCCTAGTACTCATGTATGAACTTATATGTGTGTGTGTGTGTGTGTGTGTGTGTGTGTGTGTGTGTGTGTGTGTGTATATATATATATATATATATATATATATATATATATATATATATATATGGGAACACAACTAAATCTCAAACTTTTGAAATATTGAATTTCAAAAGCTTGAGACCATGTAGCAGAAACCCCACATTACCGAAAGACCAGAAGCGCGAAATTCAAAATCCCGATGTTAAAGGATTTTGAGTTAGCGCTTCTGCTGTTGCGGTTCAGGTAAGTATGTATGTGGAAGTGTGTTTGTGAGGGGCTTTAGTATGTGTAAGTGTGTGTTTTGACTGTGGTGTGTGTGTGTGTATGTGTGTGTGTGTGTGTGTGTGTGTGTGTGTGTGTTTGTGTGTGTGTGTGAGGGGCTGTAATGTGTGGGTGGGTGTGAGTTTGCCTTGTGTGCATGTTTGTGCGATCTCGGAGTTAGAATATTAAAGTAGGGGGGTGTGGGGGGCACAGCCCCCCACATGGGGGTGCAGGGGGGGAAAGCCCCCCTGCTTATCTTTAGTGTAGGGGCGGTTTGTTTGGTTATGGGGGGAGGCCGTGTGTATGTTTGTGAGCATGCTGTATGTATGTAGTACTTTCGAGATTTTGAATTTCGAGGTTTTAACATTTCGGTAATGTGGGGTTTCGGGCTTATAGTGTCGGTATTTTGGGCTTCAGGATTGTGTAATTTCGGGATTCAGTAGTGAATCCATATATATATATATATATATATATATATATATATATATATATATATATGGGTCTATTATATTTGGTCAAATTACATTTGGTCGAAAATGATTTCAGGCAGCCCACTTCACCGAAAATGCATTTCACTGAAAACACATTTGGTCAAATTCCAGTTGGTCGAAAATAGAGTATAGCCCATGCCCCACTGCGGTGCAACCCTGGAGTGAGAATATAAAGTAAGTGGGGTGTGGAGGGCATAGCCCCCCACATAATTGCAGTGTATGCACTGTTATATACATGTGTATCCATTAAAAATACATTGAAACATATAACGTCAGTAAAAACTAGTTGCAAAATGAGGGGGGGCTGTGCCCCCCACACCCCCCTAACTTTATATTGTCACTCCGGGGTCGCACTGCAATGGGGCAGGGTCTATATTCCATTTTTGACCGAATGGAATTCGACCAAATGAGCTTTCAGTGAAGTGTGCTGCCTGAAATCATTTTCGACTATATATATATATATATATATATATATATATATATATATATATATATATACTTTTCCATTATACCCCTACCAGTCCTCGGTGCTGTCCACGGTGCTGTGATTTGCCGGTGTTTCCTCACACAAGCAAGGAGTTGTATATCTGTCTGTTCTGCTGGTATTTCATCACATTTTAACGTATTTAACGAAAGCATGACATACAGAACAAATGCTAACTTCTTTCTGTTTGTGAGGAAATACCGGCAAGACTGACAGATACACAACTTCTTGCTTGTGTGAGGAAATACCAGCAAATTAGAGTACCGCGGACAGCATCGCAGACTGGTAGGTGTATAACTGTAAAATTGTGGATGTGTGTCATGCTTTGTTTAAGTACATTAAACCCCTACCGTGTGTTTGCTTTGCTGACTGTGTAAATCGTGAGGAGTGACAGTGCATGTAGTGCAGGGAAGTAGACAAAGAACAGAATGCTACGCTTCTCGTGCATGTCAGCAGGTTTAATGATGTTGAAAACAAAACAGCAGTTTATTTATACACTTTTAGTACAGGTAGTGGAAGGAACAGGGATCATTAACAGAAAGAATCGAATAGTGGTTACAGACTATTTAACATGAACTACTCAGATGGATGGATACGGAGTCATGTTTTACTGTAAATTACTGTAAGTAGAATGTTCAGCGCCATCTGCGGCTGTGTGTGCGCTTCATGTTTTACTTTCCCTAAAACCTGCTATCACAGCTACATCATGTCCAAAAAATATTCCTTTGAGTAATGGTCACAGACTACTTAACAAAAACTACTCAGATGAATACTGACAACGCAGCACATACCAGCAAAATAACGTTGCAGTCTGGCAGGGGTATAACGGAAAAGTACCTATATATGTTTGTAGTAACCTCTGTCCGTTATGCTTTTGTGGGAGGCATAATGGTTAAGGTATTACCTTACAGACACGAGGTGCAGGGTTTGATTTTCACATGGGGTAACTGGCTAGGCTTAAAATGGCTCGGAAGGGCAGTTAGCCTAGTACTACTCTATGAACCTATAACCTTGCCTGCTTTTTATCCCAAACATATCTCTGTAGCCATAATATGCCTCCCCCCTATATTTCTTCTGCTGTAGATTCCTCACTAACTCATCACTCACAGAACTGCATCTCTGTCTCATCTCACAATATCTTCTACTCTCTGCCTAAACAAGGCTGTGCTATCTACTGCAGAAAGATATATGTCTCTCTGTCTGTCTGTCTGTCTGTCTCTCTCTCTCTGTCTCTCCCCATTCTTTCAGATTTGTGCCAACACAACTTGGGCACCCAACAATCATTACCTCCTTAGTACTTGAGCACTTAACTATCACCAATACTACCTTTGTATGAATATGTCCTTTAAAGTATATGTCTTGCACAGTGCAACCCCCAATACTGCATATTTTTTAGAAAAGATTCACTTCAATGTATGTGCATTGCAGTGCAACCTCCAAAACTGTCATTGTATAATTTGTATAAACAATTCAGTTTAAGGTATGCATATCTCAAACTTCAATTAACTTTTGATATGTCTTGGTTATAACTTTATAAATGCCTTTGCTTTAATAGACATTTTGTATATTGCCTTAGGACTTTTCTCCCTGGAACTCACCTGAAAAGCGGCTTTAATTCCCAGTTGGAATTTCCAGGCAAACAAATAAATAACTACATATGAACAACCAATATTTGAATCTTAGAGGCATCAGCAGGATGTAATTAAAGAAACACCTGGATAATTCACTAGGTTTCAATGAGTTAACATCCTTCAAATACTGTCTACATTCAAAAATAACACTTTTAGTAATGTGTGTAAGTCAAAGTGACATTCTGTGAATTTTACTTCAGCCAAATAACAACTTTCAGCACCACTTTCTGTCTACCTGAATTTGTATGAGGTGTATGTCATTTTATGTACTTCCTTATTTAAGAGCATCTATGTATATTTTTATGAACTTTATGCTATTTGGTATATTTTCGTGGTAAGCAGTAGCAGCGTGCTTGCAACAAATTCTGCAGTTATACATTATATCTGCGGTGGTGCAGCGGTAGCGTTATTGCCTTACAGCAAGAGGTTTTCCCGTTCGATTCTCGGCTGGAGTGCGGGGAGTGCCTTCTGGGTGGAGTCTGCATGTCTTCCCCACGGTCGAGTGGCATTCCGAAAGACATGTGTGAATGGGTGTGCCTTCGTTGAAGGTTGGGCATCGAGCTGGCAACTCGGCACCGTAAAAATCTACTGTCAGTCATTAGCGGACCGGAGTTCCGCTGTGGCGACCCCTAACCAGGAAAAGCCAAAAGACAAACAACAACCTTCTCATTGACTATTTTTCTAAAAATGTTTTTCAGTTTCATGGTTTCTATTATCTTATCTATAACTGTAGTCACTTCCCTTAGTGTTACACATTTAAAAGGACTTTAAAATCAGTGAGACTTATCTGCTCAAAAATTGCACTGAATAAATAAATATGGAAATGAACTTTAGAAAGCCTACAATGTATTGAGACGGCAACAGATATTTGTATAGTTAGTAAATTAAATTCTCATATTTTATGTAATGCTGTTACTTTGGCTGCTTTGATGTGATTTTGATGTTCTGTATGAATTATATGCCATGAATTATTTCAATGACTATTTATCAAGGAATTTGATGTCTAGTTATTTAAGTATTACAAGTGAATGAAGCATTGTGTATTTTTGCACAGGCTAGAAGCATTATGTAGTTAAACTGCCCAGCTTGGGAATCTGCTATTTCTTTGGTGCTTTAGTATAATTGCAATATTATCTTATAGGTTCATAGGTTCATAGGTTCATACTAGGCTATCTGCCCTAGGGCATTTATAAGCCTAGCCAGAGTGTGTTTGGCTTTCGCCACCCATTTAAAATTAATTTTGCTATGCCCTTTTTCGAGGTTAGTATACTGTGCCTCTGTCTAACAGTGACACAGAAGTGATACCCGGGGTAAAGCTACGATCTCCCATCCACTCATCAAGATTCCTCTTGAAGAGAGTCAATGAGGGACTCTGCCTAACCTGGACTGGGATTTTATTCCAGAGTGAAGGGAGCCTCTGAGTTATGAATCTGTCCCTCCAGCATGTCCTATTTATTTCAGTGCTGAGGTTCAAGTCTCTCGAGCGCGTAGCTCGATGGGATTTGGATTGTCTGAGGTGCAACATGTCCATTAATTCCGGGT
Organism: Protopterus annectens; assembly: GCF_019279795.1. Classification (NCBI taxonomy): domain Eukaryota; kingdom Metazoa; phylum Chordata; order Ceratodontiformes; family Protopteridae; genus Protopterus; species Protopterus annectens. The sequence continues at coordinate 1,310,405,643 of NC_056747.1, read as the reverse complement.
TGGACATGGCTTTATATGTCAGGCACAGATCGCCTTTGAGCAGGCGGTATATCACTGAGTAGAGCTGGAGTTTCTTTAACCGGGCAGCATATGGCATCTGTTTGAGCCCTTTGATCCTCTTGGTGAGGTACTTTTGGGGTCTTTCCAGTTGCTGCAGGTGTCTGGTAAGGTACATCCCAAAAGGGGCATTGTACTCAATTATGGGCCTGATGAGGGATGAGTAAAGAGGCACGATGACCTCCCCTGATCTAGATGTGAATCCCTTCATGATTAGGTGGGCTATATAAAATGTTTTTCTAACCACTTTGGCCAAGTGGTTGTCAAATGAGAGATTGCTATCAACTTGGGTCCCCAGTTCCCTAATTACTTCTTCTGTACTTAATGGATTACCACCTATGTGGTAATGTGTGGGCACTTTGTTTTTGCCAAAGGGGATGACTATACACTTTGTCTGTTTTTATGAGGCCCTTTTCGAGGATGCTTGTGTCGGCTGGAGAGTCGATTATGGCACCCAGTTTGCAGTCATCTGCGAACTTGGTCAGCCACAGTCCTTCCGTGTTGGCCTGTACCTCCGAGAAATATATACCGAACAAGAGAGGTCCCAGGACTGAGCCTTGTGGGATGCCACTTGTAACTGGTTTGGAGTCTGACATGGTTCCAGCAATTCTAACCATGTGGGTTCTGTCCTTGAGCCAGTTTGCAACCCATCTAGTGACATAGGGGTTTATATTTAAGCTGGTGAGCTTATCTATAATGCCCGAGTGGGGTATTGTATCGAAGGCTTTTGCGAGGTCCAGGTAGGCTGTGTGGACCACCTTCCCCTCGTCAATGGCCTTGGTGACTGTTTCAAAGAAATCAACCAGGTTTTAGAGGCAGGATCTTCCCTTAACAAAGCTGAACTGGGTAGGATCCAGTGTCTGTAGGTTTCCAATATCTTTATTTATGAGATCCATGATGATCCTTTCCATAGCTTTGCAGACCAAGCTAGTCAGGCTTATGGGGCGATAGTTTCCAGGATCCATTGAGGCACCACCTTTTTGGAGAGGGACCACTGTTGCTGTATGCCATTCTTTGGGTACATATCTTGTAGTAAGGCTGAGACTGAACAGTAGTTTTATGTTTGGGTTTAGCTCTTCTTGGAGTTCATGTAGGAGACAGCCTGGGATACCGTCTGGTCCCATTGATGCTGTGTTTTTTGCTTTGGACAGGGCGGCTCTTACCTGAGCATCTGAGATGTCAGGGGGGCAGCACTCTGCTGGGATAGATATTTGCCCTTTTGGTGGGGAGGTGGGGAGAAGTTTGTGCTGAACCTGTCAGCTAGGATGTTGGCAATGTCTGTGGGTTCAGTGTATTTTTTGTCATTTTGGACTAATTCTGAGCATATCTGGGAATTCCCACCCAGGTTCCTAACATAACTAAAGAAAGCCTTGTGATTATCCTTAGTGTCCTGTACAATTTTTCTCTTGAAGCTGGCTTTAGACAATTTTATGAGTGCCCGTAGTTTTTTGCTAATACTGATCAGAGATGCCTTCCCTTTTTGGGATTTTGTTCTATCATGTAGTAGCTTCCTCCTTCTATTGTATAGTTTGTTTATGGCTGGGGTCCACCAGACAGGACGTCTGCCTTTGGAGGATTGGGTCTTGGTTTTATTTGGGATTGCATGATGCATGCATTCCTGAAGGTGTTCATAGAATGCGTTTATAAAGGATTCTGTGGTCTGGGTCGTATTTTCCACAGGCCCGGGGGCTTTGAAGGATTCCACCTCGGTTATGAGGAGTGTGAAATTTGCTTTAGAGAAGTTTTTCACTGTGGTTTTCTGGGCAGGGAGTGGGGTCGGGATGTGAATATCCAGTGAGATTAGTTTATGGTCTGATCTTACCAGTGAGGGATACACTTCTGGTCTGGAGCATAGAGTCCCCATGTTGGTGATGATCAGGTCCAGTATGTTTTCCCCTCTTGTGGGAGTGGTAACAAGTTGTTCCATAGCATTTGAGTTTATAAATTCTAGGAACCTTTGGGCTAGGGTGCTGGAGCTAGAGTAATGCTCCCAGTCTATGTTTGGGTAGTTGAAGTCGCCCAATATAATGGTGTTTGGAGAGACCTTCATATTTTCCAGTGTTCTCAGGAAGGCTGAGTGGGGTTCCTGGGTTTGGGAGGGTGGTCTGTAGCAGGCTATAAACTGGAAGGCAGTTTTACCCACTGTTAGTTGCACATGGATAGTCTCTGATGCTTCGTGCTGTGCCACCAACCTGGAGGTGTGGGTATCTTTGACGAATATTGATACTCCCCTCCTTTTGTGGCTCGGTCCAAGTTTTGGGGCTGAAAAGCATGGTATGAGGTATAACCTGGTAGTGCTGGGGTGCTCTCGGGAGCCTTGAACCAGGTTTCTGTTACTGCACAGATATCGATGTTCTCCATGCTAAGGAGAGTTTCGAGTGCATGCATCTTGAGGTTTAGACTTCTGGCGTTGAGTAGCATTACTCTTAGTTTCTTATCGCTTGTGATACCTATGGAGGTGGGTTTGTCTTTTGAGCCTTGCCTAAAAAGGCACTATGGGGGTAGCAAGAGCCTTTGCCAATATCCGAAAGCCCAGGGTGACAGGTGCAAGCCGTCCCTAGCGAAGCATCGTGGCTTGTCGAGCATGTCATCCCAGGCTGACAGGCATTGGATCCCCTTTGAATGACACCAACACTTAAGCCAATTGTTGAAATTGATCATCTTGTCTTCATATTGTGGCATCATTCTTGGTGAGGGTAAGATGCTACTCAAGGTCAGGGTCATACCGGCCTGGGCTACATGCTCAGAGAGCTCCTCTATGTCTCTTTTCATGTAGTCCAGGGAGGTACGTCTCAGGTCATTCACACCAGCATGGACAATGACTGAGTCATATTTGTACTTGCCTTGGAGTGACCTGAGTGCTTGTGTTATGTGGCGAATCCTAGCGCCCGACAGGCAGCTCACCGTGACCTTCTCCTTGTTCAGCCTGGTGAGCGGGACGTCGGTGTGCCTGACGATAGAGTCACCTATTACAAGTGTATCAGGTGTGTTGTTTAGCCTTAAGGGCTGTGACTGTTCGGCACACTGGCTTTGTGAGCTATGTGTTGCGTGTTTTGTTTTGGGGTAGCGGTTGCTTGGGTGTCTGCTTTGGAGGTCTCTGCTGCTTAGGCAGATTTTTATTTAGAGCCTCCAAGTATGTTTTTGTATGTTTATGTGTTTGGTTTGCTGTCATGGTAGGTCTATGTGAGACTGGAATTGTAGTGAGTGTGGTTTCCTTCTCCTCCTGACTGGTTACGCCAGTACTGAGTTGAGAGAGCTTAGCCTCCAGTTTGGCTATATGGTTGAATCTCTCACATGTGTTGGAATTTGTTGGGAGGAGGAGAGGGTTGTCTGTGTACATGAGGCAGTTGTAACATTGCCTCAAGATTCCCAGATTCACCAGCTGGACCGGAGAGGAGATTGACAACTGACCTTTGGACCTGCTAGAATAGTATTGGGAATTCCTTTATAATTGAAAAAAAGGGCCAATGGGGAACAAGGTACTCAAGGGGAGTTTGTGAGGGCGTAGTGCTTTTAATTTTTTAGTGCTGACTTATATAATTGCTTTAGTGAACAAGTGCCAGGTAACTTAATGCAATGTGTTACAGGTAACTTAAATGCAAAAACAACAAACAGTAACTTTCTTTCAAGTGAAACAAGGAAATAAGTACAGTAAGCAATGCACATATCACTAGGGATCCACAGAAGCGCTGAAAAGCCGCGTTTTAGGTGGAATTAGCATTTCAGGGAAATAACAAGCAAACAAACAACAAACATACAAGCAAAGCTAGATTCAGCAGGCCTGGATCTAGTCTATGCTACAGCAAACAAGGTGTACCAATTTCAGTAAGAAACAGTTCAAATATTCAGGCACTATAAGCCTTTAACCAGAAATTCCCAGCTCAGAAGGGCAGAGTCCAGCCTCTCCTCCCACAAGAGTGCAGACCACAAACCTTCTTAATGTAAAATAACTGGCCTGAAGCCCAAGTGCTTAAACCAGAACTAATACACTTTTAGAATAACAGACACTGAGCCCTCAATCAGCAGTTCCCAACTTAGAAGGATGTAAGCTACCTGTCCTGCCACCACAGAGCGGGCCACAAACCTTCCTAATGTAAAACAACTGGTCTGAAGCCCAAGTGCTTAATCCAAAAGACTTATTATGATAGCTACACTTTAATCAAGTTACTACCAAGCAGTAATAAATACAATTGAATACTTTAAAGAATGCCTGGATTAGTGCTCAGGTTATACAAACAAAGCTAGATTCAGCAGGCCTGGATCTAGTCTATGCTACAGCAAACAAGGTGTACCAGTTTCAGTAAGAAGCAGCTCAGATATGCAGGCAGTATAAGCCTTTAACCAGAAATTCCCAGTTCAGAAGGGCAGAGTCCATCCTCTCTTCCCACAATAGTGCAGACCACGAACCCTCTTAATGTAAAATAACTGGCCTGAAGCCCAAGTGCTTAAACCAGAATTAATACACTTTTAGAATAACAGACACTGAGCCCTCAATCAGCAGTTCCCACCTTAGAAGGATGTAAGCTACCTGTTCTGCCATTACAGTGCAGACCACAAACCTTCTTAATGTAAAACAACTGGTCTGAAGCCCAAGTGCTTAAACTAAAAGGTTTAGAATGAGTTACACCAAGCAGTAATAAATACAACTGAGTACTTTTAAGATGATGCAAAAGCAAAATAAAGTAGGAAGAAACACAAATACAGTAAAAGCAGATAAAAATTTTTTTGTTTGCTTCTAACACATATACAGTGGATGTAAAAAGTGTACACATCCCTGTTAAAATGCTAGGTTTTTGTGATATAAAAAAATGAGACCACAATAAATCATTTCAAAACTTTTCCCACCTTTAATGTGACCTATAACCAGTACAATTCAGTTGAAAAACAAACAAATCTGTTAGGGGGAAAAATATAAAAAATAAAAAATGTACAATAAGCTGGTTGCATAAGTGTACACACCCTTAAACTAATACTTTGTTGAAGCACCTTTTGATTTAATTACAGCATTCAGTTTTCTTTACAGCTACAGTTACAATTACAGTTGTAAGAAGAATTCAGTTAGGAGGCAATCTAAAAAATGCAGTAAAATACAGTTGCACAGTTTAAACAAACAGATATGCAGCAAATATTGTTTTAGTTAATCAGAAAGTGGAAAAACAGTTGAAAATAAGCACTTACCATTTGTAGTCTCTTAGCAGTTCTTTAGAAAACAGTAGAGCAAGGGCAGAAGGCCTAATTCACTGCAGCTTTGAGTAAACATCAACAAAGGACTGTGCACAGCCTCATGCAGCTCAACAATGTCTGTCCTTATTCATTCACACTGACAGGCTAGTGGTATCTCATGCCTTTCCATCTACAGGTGTGGTCAGTGATATAGTGATTACAGCTCAAATCCTTTCCATCCCTCCACTGAAATACAGTTGTCCTGTGGACAGTCATTCTGTCTTTCTCTGATGAACTCTGACAGTACAGTCTTACTTTGAAATCTAGGTCTGTTCCATTTGCATCAAATCTTTACCCTGATAACTAGATCTAAGTTATTTGGCTGAATAACAAAGGTCTGTGATTAGTCAGCAGTGGGTTTGTTTTACCTGTATATTATTTAAGCAATAACCGACAACGTCAGTGTAGTATATTGAAGATTTACCCATGGTTGGTGTGGTTTAATCACAAGGGCAAAGCCCAAGTGATTAAACAAAGGCAACCGTGGGTGTAAATCTTCAATATACCACACCACGGAGTCGATTATTGCTATTATACAGTCACATTATTTAAGAAAAAATTACTTACTTTTCTTAAATAATGTTATTGTATGATGGCCCTGTGGTGTTCTTCTGCTTTTCTCGGATATCCGAGTGTTTTTTTTTTTTTATGTACTGCGCATGCGTATGGGACTTGTTCCCATGCTTATGCAGTACATCAGTGCTATGTGGCAGGAGTTATGTATAGGAAGCAACGGAGAAAGGAAGATCTCTGTTGTTTTTTTTTTTTTTTTTTTTATTTAAAAAAGATACCATCTTTTATTTTTGTTTGTCCCGTCTCTCTCATTGGTTTCAAGTGTCCGGTTTTGTAATTTTATTTATTTTTTTTAGTGAAATTTTTATAGTATATATTAATGGAAAAAAGTCTGGGCAACTGGACCTTTTCCTATTGGTATATGCTTGGATTTACAACAGGCACGCTGATTGGGCTGACCAATCATCGTGCTCATTTTCAAATATTAATGGCCAGTCATTGTATAATAGTGCATATTGTACTGTTCTTCACAGATGATTTGTCACCAAATGTAAATGTGCAAATATGAACTGCTGGAAGATAGTTTGAGTTATAAAGTGGCTACGTGATAGCAAACGGCATTGATATATGTTGTAAATTAGTTAGAAAAGAGTGCACAAGAAGAGAAGTACTCAGAGTGCTGCAGATGGAACTTAAAGCAAAAAAAAAAAAAAAAAAAAGGTGCAATATAGAAACTCTGGCAGCAACCAGACGAGTAAAGAACCAGGGTTCACTGCAGTTTACAACTGAAGAATTTCACACAGTCTAAAAATGTCATCCAAATTCAACATCTTAAAATTAAAAAGTCACTACTTTTTACCTGCAAAAATAAAATTCCCAAATACATTTTACTAAAATTGGTTGTGTGTGTTTTTCTAAACCTTTATTACATGTATTTCCTATTGAGGAAACATTGTCATTGTTACACAAAGCTATACTCTGTTAAACTGATATTCTAATCTAGTGATATTCAAGGTGGTACCTTTAAAAGCCTGGAGATACTGTATCCTGTGAAAACTGGAGTATGTGTCTAGTTGTCACAAGTCTTATAAAGTTGCAAGTGTACATTTCTGACCCTGAATCACGTACCACAAAAATAAAATGCTATGTTTAATTCATTCTGCCCAGTCGATGATATGCAAATTGAGCACTAGAGACATCAAACTCCCCATTCTTTGGAGTCATCACACACTCCCACTATATCCAGAAGGCCTTTTCCATTACTTTCTGCTTATCAATCTCCAGCCTTCTTGTAACTCAGATTATGTTTCTTTTAACACTTGCCCAAACCAGTGGAGTTTTTTCCCCTCTCAAAACTCTTTTTTTTTATTAAACGATTTTTCAAAACATGGATTATAAGGACATGTGCATTTAAAGACTGATTCTTGCAAAATGAAAACCATAGTAATAACTTAATACAAAACCTGTGTGCTGTGATGGCAGTCGATGCAATGTGAAGCCCAGAAATAATAAATGTACAGTAAAGTTTCAATTAACCAGTGCCCATGGGAATTGGTTAACTGTAGTTTCTGGTTGCTTGAAAGTTACTGTTGAAAATAGGCCTGACTAATAGTGTACCCTATACTATTTGTTTGGTTTGACTTGTTCTCAGGTTAGGGAAAGGGAATTTATTCCTGTTTTCCTTTTTAAAACTCTAAAACTTTAAAAACGTAAGGTATGTTTCTGGGGGTCAGAAAGTGCAATACATGAAAATTGTACTGTATTTCTTTGATTTTTTTTTTGCCGGTTGATTGAGAGTGCTGGTTGATTGAGTTCTGGTTAACTGAGAGCTTACTGTAATATCAATGTTACATACTAATACAGATTTATTCAAAGTATAAACAGTAGCTGTTTTTTTATCCCACAAGTCTCCAATAACAAAAGTTGAGATGAACAAATTTTTAATTGGAGTAAAATCTGAAAGAGTAATGTCCCGGTTAGTTTTCAGTCATTAGGCTGTGTTATAAAATCTGTATGAGAACTTACAGTATATGCATTTAGGCAATTTAAGGCATCGTCTGCAGACTTTCTGATTGGAGTCAAATAGAGATCATAAAAAATTATTCCCGTCTAGGAGTACTTGTAGTACCCAACTTGTTTGCAAAATAAATACTTCTACCAGACTATTTCTGTGTCATTATAGTCCATGAATATTATAATAAAATGCCTTGCTATAGCATATTTGATTCCTGTGGTAATCTAAAGGACCCTTTGTCTCAGTCTGAAAGGCAGTTTGTAGTTGTTGTTGTTTTGTGTCTTTCGGCTTTTCCCGGTTAGGGGTCGCCACAGCGGAACTCCAGTCCGCTAATGATTGGCAGTAGCAGCTTTAATTCTTTCCATCCCGTTTACCATTGGTTTCCTTGATGAAAGTTGTGTCCTGTAATCTTGTTTTGACAAAAGTAGGCAAAAACTTAAGGGAGCTTTATATTATCGACTCATTCGTTTAAAACAGTGGAATAGTGACCATCTCAACAGTCTCCATGTGGCCAGTAAGTTAACTGTTAATCTCTTAAATTAAATAACACACTAATTAAACCATACATCCAATGATCAAATGCTATTAAAAGCTATTCATTATATGTATATTTTAGTACAGAAAACTACAGTTAGATAATTGCAGTTCAGTGCTTTGTTCTAGGGACACACAGAGCATGAAGAAAATTTAGCCAGTATGAGCGGGTCCTCAGTTGCACTTTCTTTGATACACTTCTTCTCAAATAGATGTTCTGTAGTATAGTTAAGACAGTCTATGTCTTTTGATTAAATGCTAATTTGATTAAATCACAAATGGTCAAATGGATTTGACTGAAAACTATAGAGATGTATAGGAAGTATGTTTTGGGATAATTTCGGATTGTAGGCATTATTAGGGACGAGTATGAGTAGCTTAGCAATGACCGGCATCATGTTGTACCTGCAGATTTGTAGATACTTGTGCACCACGACTGATCCACTGTGCGTGGTGTTTTTTTCTTTTCTTCCACAGTCATGTTCATATATACCAGTAAGGGTGTGGTTGGCAACGTGCCATACCTGAGATGGTTGTGAGAGGTATTAGAGCAGTGGCATTTTTGAATTAGTTTATGCACTGTCATCGCGAAGGCTGGGTGGCTGTCACTTAGTACATCTGGTAAACAGCCACTAATGGTGATGTATTTGGGGTTGTTGATCAGTATACCATAAATGATTGTTGATTTGTTTGCTGTTGTATCTAGTTGAAGAACTGATTACCTGGGTGAAATTGTAAAGGCTTGTGACATTTGATGGGATGTCTGAGGCAATGATGTTCCAGTCTATATTGAAATCGCCTGGAATAATTGTTTGTAATGCAATGTTTGTGGAAGTACAGAATGGGGCTTCTTCTGTTGTGTTTATATTATTGCCAAGGGTTATGTACAGACCTATTGCAAAGGCATTTATGAGCACTTAGTTTTAGGGAGGTTATTAAAATCTCAGCATTATTTGCTATTGGACAGCTAGTAGGAGTGATAGAAAGGTTAAGCAGGTTTTTGTAGAGAATGGATATACCACCACCTTTCTGTTAGTTCTATGTTGTCTTGATTTAAACTGGTGATAGGAATTCGTCATCTTTGATTTGTGGTTTTTGCCAGGTTTCTGTGATTACTATGATATTGGGGGGGGGGGGGTTTGGTCAACCAGACATGTGAGTCTGCTATTTTGTTGTGAATACTTCTTAGGTTAATTATATATAGGTGTAAACCTGAGGAGGGTTTCCACTTTTTTAGATACCAAAACAATTAGGATATTTTAATGGATAAATAAGATTTTGCATGGCAAATCATACCCATAATCAGTGAAAAGGACTGAATTTCACTTTTTTGTCCAAATAAACACTCCTTTTGATACTGTGTCATATATTATTTAGGTATCTGAGATTCAAAATAATTGTTTAATGTAGCTATTTAAGGAAACATTTTTTTTTGTCCTAAACGCGTTCTTTGTGTTTTTTAAAGGACATAACTGCCTAGTTAGGGACTGTCTGTCCTGTATGAAGAGGTAGAGATGGTAATACTAACTGTGAGCTGATAACAAGCTTCCTACTGTAGTAAATGTTCCAGTCTTTCAATTTCTACCTGTAAACTGTGCAAATCTGAGCAAATAACCAAATATTGATCCTGGGCTGCCCTAGAAAATGGTAGTTGTGCCGCTCAATCCCTGCTTAATTTTCTTTTTTTAATGTGCTTTTATGAATTGATTATTTCATTCTGCATTGTTTTCACCACTAAATGGTAATAAAACATAGTGCTTTAATTTTGTTTTCAATACATGGAGTTTTATCTCCCAAATGGAGGTCAGTGCACATCAGTGGGAGGTAAAACATTACTGTTGTAAAATACAGTCCAGAAATAGAAAGTTCTGCTTTGAGGGAAAATGTTTAAAAAAGAAATCACAGGTACTAACATTAGATAAGAAATCATTTCTTTAATAGTCTCTATGTGATGCAGAAAATGATGCTTGCATTACATTGTCTGGTAAAAAGACTCAATAAAATCAGCTAACACCTGAAGGAAATACTTCTGTTCCATCCTGAATATTTCTGAGAAAATTGCTGATTTGTGCATGTGTGTCTGCCTGACCTTGCCTTGCATGTTTGCATGTGTGTCTGACTGCATAAAAGTTACGCATTTTAGGACACCTTCAAAATCACCCATTTTGGTTTTGGCATTTTTATACTAACAAGACCATAAACTGAATAACAGCAGTCAGCTCTACTGCTGTGGAGAGATACTAGAAAGACATCATTATTGAAGAATTTGTTCCTGTAAATTAGTGAAGGGTGGTCTCTGCATGCAGCCTGACAGTTGCATATCTGAAAGTCATTTACTGGGGTAGCTTCATCAGCTGTCTGCCTAATTCAGTTTACTTTTTATGTAGTTCTGCAGAGTATTCTTGCTGTACAAGCTGTGAAGCATGCATGCATGACTGAACCAGATTTACCTCCCATAAGTACTAGCGACTGCACTTTTTATGCTGTTTGCAGAAAATGCAGATCATCAGAAGCATGGTCTGATTTATGACTCCTTGCAGTTCTTTTGAGTTCTGGGAGCTTTGTTTCAGCATGCCAGGTTTCCTTTTTAAGCCCACGATAAAGAGAGTGAATTTAAGAAATGCTGAGTGTGTACCTGCTCCTAGGTTAGAATCAAGACAGGAAAGTCACCGGTTTATTCAGTGTATGTGTGTGTGTGTGTGTGTGTGTGTGTGTGTATGTGTGTGTGTGTGTTTGTTGGGCAGTTTGTAGTACAGAGTACCTGATTCTGAGAAACATTATATTTAGAAACATATGCAGTCTGAACTGAAAGTTTTTTTGTGAATAACATTTGTTCATTTTACAGTGGATATAAAAAGTTTATACACCCCCGTTAAAATGCCAGGTTTTTGTGATATAAAAAAATGAGACCACAATAAATAATTTCAAAACTTTTCCCATCTTTACTGTGACCTATAACCTGTACAATTCAATTGAAAAATAAACAAATCTGTTAGGGGAAAAAAATGTGCAATACACTAGTTGCAAAGTGTGCACACCCTTAAACTAATACTTTGTTGTGTGTGCACACTCTTAAACTAATACTTTGTTGTGTGTGCACACTCTTAAACTAATACTTTGTTGAAGCACCTTTTGATTTAATTACAGTATTCAGTCTTCTTGGGTACACACCTGCCATCAATTAAAGAGACTCTGATTAATCCCAAAGTTCAGCTGTCCTAGAAGGATATTTCTGACATTTACTCAGTTGCCTGCTACAGCACAAGCCATGGTTTGCAGAGAGCTTACAAAGCATCAAAGGGATCTCATTGTTGAAAGGTATCAGTCAGGAGGAGGGTACAAAAAAAATTTCCACAGCATTGGATATATCATGGAACACAGTAAAGACAGTCCTCAAAAAGTGGAGAAATATGGGAACAGTGATGTTGCAAAGAACTGGACGGCCCTCCAAAATTGATGAAAAGACAAGATGGAAACTGGTCAGGGAGGCTGCCAAGAAACTGCAGCAACACTGAAGGAGCTGCAGGAATTTCTGGCAAGTGCTGGTTGTGTACTACATGTGACAACAATATCCCATATTCTCCACATGTCTGGACTATGGGTAGGGTTTCAAGAAGGAAGCCTTTTGTTACACAAAAAAAACATCCAGTCCTGGCTAAAATTTGCAAAACAATACATCAAGTCTCCCAAAAGCATGTGGGAAAATGTGTTATGGCCTGATGAGACCAAGGTTGAACTTTTTGGCCACAATTCCAAAAGGTACATTTGGTACAAAAACAACACTTTGCATCACCAAAAGAACACCATCCCCACGGTGAAGCATGGTGGTGGCAGTATCATGCTTTGGGGTTGCTTTTCTTCAGCTGGAACTGGGGCTTTAGTCAAGGTGGAGGGAATTATGAACAGTTCCAAATACCAGTCACTTTTGGCCCAAAACCTTCAGGCATCTCCTAGAATGCTGAAGATGAAGAGGAATTTCACCTTTCAACATGACAATGTCCCCAAGCATACATCCAAATCAACAAAAGAATGGCTTCAGCAGAAGAAAATTAAAGTTTTGGAATGGCTCAGCCAGAGCCCAGACCTTAATCCAATAGAAAATCTGTGGGGTGACCTGAAGAGGGCTGTGCACAAGAGATATCCTCACAATCTGACAGATTTGGAGTGCTCTTGCAAGGAAGAGTGGGCAAATATTGCCAAGTCAAGATGTGCCTTGCTGATAGACTCCTACCCAAGAAGACAATGCTGTAATTAAATCAAAAGGTGCTTCAACAAAGTATTAGTTTAAGGGTGTGCACATACAACAAAGTATTAGTTTAAGGGTGTATACACTTATGCAAACAGAATATTGTACATTTTTTATTTTTTATATTTTTCCCCTAACAGATTTGTTTTTCAACTGAATTGTACAGGTTATACGTCACATTAAATGCGGGAAAAGTTTTGAAATTATTTATTGTGGTCTCGTTTTTTTTTTATATCACAAAACAGGTATATAAACTTTTTATATCCACTGTATGTTTTGTGTTTTGCGCATGACTTTTATGCATTCATTGTTTTGTGTTGAACACATTAAATCAAAACAGTTGTTATGAAATCACTGCTGGAGGTGTGGAAAATGTGGAGGTATCATGAAAGGCATAGTGTTCAGTTGTGGATTCTTCTTTCTAGAAATAGTTGGGGAAAGCAACTTGCTAGTATGAGTAAGAGAATATATTTTATTCAATTTGCTGCTGTTAAAAGCTGGCAGAGCCATTCACCTCAATATGAACCATGCATATATGTGTTATATGTGAGTTGTGTATACTGATCTGAAGTGACTTTAGGTAGCGTCTTACCACAACACAATAATACTTGTATGCATATATCTATCGTGCTGAAATAAACTGGTTCTGCCAGGCAACTCTGTGAGTATGTCTGTATTCCTGTGTACAAATTCTATTACTTCTTGTTTCTTAGTCATTGATAATGTCTACCATACTGTAACTTCAGGACATGCTGTGAGAACCTTAACTTCCTTTGCAAACATACTTAATGCAGAAACCTCAGTTTTTCTCTAACATTTCAGAACATTTCTGTTCAGGTCGTCTCACCTTACAAATTATTCCACTTATTTTTTTGTGTAATTTCAAAAGCTTCTGCCAGTTTCTAAGAAACATATTTTCAGCAGTGTGTACTTATCACAAGTACTTTATCTTGTGCGTTTGAATTCTCTTGAGAATAATGTACAGTCTGTTGAGTCCCCTGCTCTCCTACTCGAATAATAGTTGCTTTTAATGTTCCTTTAATATAGGCATCATCACTCTTAACCTAAGATGCAAGCCTGAAAAGTGTTCTACCATAATAATTTAAAGGAACTGATATTCTCCTCTGAAATTTCTTTTGCTATATTTAGTAAGCCTGTTGGATATCTGTCATATAGCTGTTTATATGGTATAAATCCACTGGAGGATTGGGTACTTATTTCACAGCTAAGATATAGTAGTAGCAGTTGGTCCCAGTTTCTCATTAATTTATATAGCTGTTTGCAGCATAAACTTTAATGTTTTAGTAAAGTGCTCAACTGTCCCATCTCTGTGAAGGTGTTACACAGGTGCCATTAGCTCTTTCACTTTGAAAAAAAATGACAAATTTCATGCTTTACTGTGGATGTAAATAGGGTATGTTAGTCAGTAAAAGTTTATTAGGGATTTCCTAGTCAATAAAAAACAGTAGGGGTTATTTTGATATGGGCTTTGCATTAACTCGTCAAAAATTAGTTGAATAAGCAGTAATAATACCAGGATACACTGATGGTTCCTACTCTGTTTTACAAGTGGGCCCACAATGTCTATTGCTTTCGTTCATATGGGACATCCATAATAGACAATATTTTTAAATAATACTTGAATAATGTCTTTCCAGGCATGCTGCACAAAAACTCTTCATGTCCTCCGTATTAGTAGGTCAATAATATATAGCTAAAACCCTAGATTTTGTTTTTTGTCCATCCCTAAATGAACGCCCAAAATGTGGCTATGGGCTAATATCCTTACAAGTGCTGTAAAACGTTTTGGAACTGAAAACTGTCTCAGTATTTGCTGTTTGTCTTTTGTTACCATATAGAATGTGCCATGTCTTAGTTCAAAGTAAGGCTATAAAGGAAGGCTGTTCTGTTCATTCTTTTCTCCTTCTACACTTCCTCTGTTCTCTTCAGCTTTGCATTGAGCCTTCTTAAAATTGTCATGGCTTATCTGGAGATCAGCCAAGTCAGTATTTTCACCAGCTTCCTCATGTGAAGATGCAGCTGTATGTCTTCTTGTATAAATACAGGTTAAGGTTAGTTTATTTTAATCTTGTGTAAATACAGGTTAAGGTTAGTTTATTTTATTCTTGTGTAAATACAGGATAAGGTTAGTTTATTGTATTCTTGTGTAAATACAGGTTAAGGTTAGTTTATTTTATTTGTGTGTAAATACAGGTTAAGGTTAGTTTATTTTAATCTTGGGTAAATACAGGTTAAGGTTAGTTTATTTTTTTTCGTGTGTAAATACAGGTTAAGGTTAGTTTATTTTTTTTCGTGTGTAAATACAGGTTAAGGTTAGTTTATTTTATTCTTGTGTAAATACAGGTTAAGGTTAGTTTATTTTATTCTTGTGTAAATACAGGTTAAGGTTAGTTTATTTTATTCTTGTGTAAATACAGGTTACGGTTAGTTTATTTTACTTGTTTTGTTTACCATTATAATCCTGCTTCTGTTTAAGTCTGGCTGTCTGCATTGGTATAGCAGGGAGGAGCTCAAGACTGTTTAAGTTCCCATTTCCTTTTGTCTTTGGTAATGAGCTTCACCCCCCCCACACACCATTTTTTACTCTATTTCTATATCTACGTCCCTTTGTGTAGTTGTAATTTTAGGTCCTTTCCTGTCAATCTCCACACTGAATTATTTTATTACTTTAACTACTAGAGTCTTTTGGTGAAACTCAGTATCAGACTTATCTATCCTTTCTTTCCAGAAGCAAATCTTAGTTCTTTATGAGTCTTCTAGTTCTATACTGTTTTCTTTATGGGGATTATGTCTTCTGGCAACATATCTGGTTGAAACTCCACCCGCATAACTCTCATAGCACTTTAAATTAGTGAAATTGTCAGCCAGTTATCACATTTTGTATTAGGTTAGGCAGTAGTGCTACGAGATGTAACACTTTGCTAGAAAGTGTTTGCATTTATACCAGCAGTATATGGTATTCATTTTGCCTCCATTATATTAATTCCTGCTTACTCGTTATGTTAGGTCAGGGTGTTCATGTAGTGATCTGGGTTTAGGCTTGTCCACCTGGTGAACGGAACTTCCCTGGCCGAGTTCAAATGTCAGACGAAGCACATGGACAGGGAGTTTCTCCCCATTATGAATTTTTACCTGTGTTTACAGACACAGGTGTTTGTGCACCTGTCAGCAGCTTATTCTGTTGGCAATACATATTATGGGTGGGGTTGTCACAGTCCATACTCCACGGTGAGGGGTATTCCCATTCCCATTTGACTATTTCCTGTATTCAGTCATACGGGGATTATTATTTTGGACATGAAGTGACTACAGGTATGCAGTTGTACATTACACAAATGTGAAAGGTTGTTACTGTAAATATGTACGGAGTCGGACCTCTGTAATATGCTGTTGTGTTCTGGCAAAGCAGTAGCTAATCATTAAAGACTAAAGTCGGAACGTGATGACAGACAGTTGGGTTTCAGACTTCATACTCTTCAGGACATTAATGCCAATGTGCAAACTGTTATTCTATCAAATTTCTATGTTTCTAAGAGCTAGTTTTTCAAATTGTCCCTACTAAAGAAAAAAAATAAATAAAAAATAAAGGGTTGGGAGGGTGGCCTAATGGTTAAGGTGTTTGCCTTATAAGCACAAGGTGCAGAGTTTGAGTCTCACAAGGAATAATTGGCTAAGCTTAAAATGGCTCGCAAGAGCAGATAGCTTAGTACTAATCTATGAACCTATGTTATGCTTACAAACATGTTGTGATCTAACTAATGTAATCATGCTCCCTGAGTCCAATAATCCTTGAATCTCTTTCCCACTCACTATAGTATTACATTTAACAAATTTAGTAACAACACAGTGACAAAAAGCAGATTCTACAGATTTAGCAGTTAAAAGGTCAGCTTTATTACACTGCATAGGCGTGTTTTCAGATACAGTTTGTTGGCTATCAGTAACCATTTTCATAGTCATAGTATTGCTGTCAGTAACTGTGCATGTGGCCTTTTCTAAAATATTTAAAATTAATTAAGTCAGTTGATAACATTTTTTCTTGTTTGCAGATAGAAGAACATTCTTGGGTGAAGACTTCTTATTAACCTTTGCTGCATCCAAGTATGGGTGGGGTACAATTTCATTTAACAACAAACATTGTACTAAAACAAATAGGTGTTCAGATGACTAAGGGTCATTCTGGAATACCCATTCTTTTAAGTTGTTAGTAAGTGCTGTTTTACGTTTATTGACAGCCGCAACTTCTAGAATTTTACTGTATTATTTATATGATGCTCTAAAGACAGCTTCAAAATATGGATAAGTCAATTATTTGTGACCTTATCGTATGTTGATGCTGAATGCCTGGATATAAAATGTAAGGGACTATGCTTCTAGTGAAACACCAAACCTAAGCAAAATATTGTGGTATAATTTGTGGTGGTTATATGCACCAGCATCCTCCAGAGAATCCCCAGGAAGCTGAGATGACACTATTCTGGCCCACTCAGCTTTGGGGCAGTTTTCCTTTGCTGCAAACCTTTCAAAAGTTACAGTGTAAGCTGTTATGTTGTCCTTTGCTCTGAGTTTCCTCAGACGGGCACCGAGTTTTGGGATTCCCATTGAAGTGGTTGTCCAGTTCACTATTATAGGTACCTGTTGTTACAGGCTGTGCAGGTATCGGTCAGTGGTTTCACATCTTTCCTGAAGAGCTTTACTTTTGCTTACTAAAGCATTTGTTGGTGATTTTTTTCCTGATTTCCACAAGAAACCAGTAGCTACAGTTCAATACGCATGAATATTTGGTTTTTCAGAAATGTTCAGCTACAGAAAAAAAACAGCTACACTTTATTCACAGCATCCCTCCTTTTACTGCTACAAGGATTATTTTCCCAAAATAAATATCCATATGGATGCAGTGACTTATAATAGTTCATCAAAGCTATTCCTTTTAGTGGTATGAAAATTCCTTCAACCAGACCAAATCCCTGTAGAGGCCCAAGGGTTTTCAACAGTTCTTACATCTGGTTAGCAGTCAGTCAGGAAATAATATTTCATTTTAGCAGCATGCACATTATTTTCTGGGGTGGGGAAATCCAGTTTAGGCAGATCACTTGCAAACAGCTTAAAAATTCTCAAGTTTGAAGTAACGCAGTTTTTATGCTTTGCTACAGCCACCGGTGTGCCATTTGCTGTACTTGTCTCAGGAAGCCCCTTTTCAGTAAATAAAGGTTTATTAAAAAAAAGAGAGAGAGATAACTAAAACATTCCTTGTGTATGAGGTAAAGAAGAACAATAAAAATGGAAGAAAATTGTCTTAGTCAATGTGCTTTTCAAATGCAAGTCCGTACAGCGGTTCTTTCACAGTTCATTGGCATCTGTTCAGTACAGACTTAGTAGTTATTCCAAAACTGCCAGAACAAAATCAACAATTACTAGCATCAACTGTTTATTTCACTATCCATCACTCAAAAGTCTCTCCCACCTAGGCTAGGTAAATTCTCTGTTTATCCTTTTAAGGATGACAACTTCTGTTCTCTCCCCTAGTTTTAGGAATACTCTTGATATCTATAAATGCAGGGGCACCTTCTAGACTTCCTGGACATATATCTCCTCGGGCATTTTGTTTAAGATCCACAGGTCAGGCAATCTCCTTCCTCAAGGGCAATAGCCTGGATATAACTCTAGAGGCAGATGATACCCATTAATAACTATGGGGATAGTTTGCCTTCCTGTTTCAGAGTGCCTTATCTAACCTCTTCTGCAAATATTGATATTTAATTATTTGTTCACCGGGTAAGTGGGCTGTTGGCTCTTTTCAGCCATGAGCAGATCTAAAAGAGATGAAAATACATATGGCTCATACTAATCGACAATATCCTATATAGATTGAGTAAACGGTAAAATTTCATACATGATAAGATTCAGTGCAGCTTTTCCCTTAGCATTCTTGTTCCATCAGGCTGTCAGCTGGAAGTTTGGTAGGGTACATAGATTGTTTGGTGGATATTTCCTTTTCCCCACTGCTATGTTGAACGTCTACTTTTGACACCCTTCTGACTCACCACTCTTTCAATTGCCCTTCCTTAGTGAATGTAATGTCTTCCTCTCCCTGTATACTAATGTTCTTGTTTCTTTGTAGCTTTTTAGCAATACTCCTGAACCATTCCAAACTTCTGGGCTTTAACAATGTGCTCCACCTTAGTAATGTGTGCTAATCCATATATGAAAGCATAATCTTCCCTCAAAATACCACAATAGCAAATCTACAATCATTGAATATAATCATCAGAAAAATATTAAAAATCATCATTTTTGCAAGGGGGCAATCCCACCTGCACTCTCCTTACTAATTATGGGTACCATCTCCAAGATTGCACTATGGTGGGGAAAGGGCATATTCTCCAAGTCCCACTTTATCACAATCTCACACTGAACATTTTTGATTAACTGATTTTCAATCAGCTATGCCAGCTGTTTCACAGGTTGACATGCAAGCTCATTAACAAAGGTCCCTCTGTCTCTCTCTCTCTCACACACACACACACATATATATATATATATATATATATATATATATATATATATATATATATATAAAGAGAGAGAGACAGATACAAAATGTATGGTTTTAATGATGAGTATGAAGAGAAGCTGCAAAACTACCCAACAAATCTTCAAATCAGTAATATGATGATTTATTTGCATGAACCTTAATGAATGTGTAGGCATACTACAAGGTGCTGGTTTGTTATAAATTAAGACACAGTACATACATGATGTTTTAGTGGCATTGCTATCTTTAATGTTTTGGACTTTAGTATATTGTTGTCTGTTTTATATGAAAAGCAATATTTGATATCAACAAAGCAGGGCTTTGCAAGAAACAAATTATTAAATATTGCACAGCATAGCTGATGTCACATGATCTAGATCCAGCAAAAATACCTCTCACATAGCTGAGATCTGTGATGGCATAAGAGGAGCTGCCAGCCTAAGTTCCAGATGGATCTGTCAGTTGGAACAGATAGTACACAGATGGCACGCATTGCACAGTGTTTCATAAGCAGGATAAGCCCATTCAGCTCTGTTCAGCCTTTGTGAAATAAATTTATAGCTAGGGTCCATTCACACACACACATATGTATATCGAGCTATACACACACACATTTATATATATATATATTTTTTTCTCTTTTACTTTCTTTTTATAACCTTCCTATACAATAATGTGAAATAAGTTTCCATTTTTTATTTTTTTTGTGTGTGAATGATGAATCCTATGATGTTATGTGAATGTTGAATCCTATGATGTTATCCTGTATATTTGTCTATTCCCACCTCCTTTTTATTTCAGCTCATTTTTGCATACTATGTAACTGTGTTTATCTCTATGTGGAGCTTTTCTCCCCGGGCCTCTACTGAAAATGGAAATATATCCAGTTAGACTAGCCCGGTTAACAAATGTAAAATAAATAAATAAATATATATATATATATATATATATATATATATATATGTATGTATATGTGTGTATGGGTCTATGTCAGATGATCAACATTTCGGAAACTTGAAAAAAATATCGAAGAGACCATATAATCAAGTTTCTGAAAATTTGAACATAAAAAAAAAAAAAAAAAAAAAAAAAAGCAAAAAAATCTACTTTTTTTTACATTTTTGCAGGGAGGCATGCCCCCCTGCACCCTGCATATGGGGGGCTGCACCCCCTTCACTCCTACAAATTATATATACCAACTCCAAGATCGCACTACAGTGAAGAGAAGTATAAATTTCCTAATCTGTGCTGTACTGCGATCTCCATTCAAAAGCTTTGAGTTTTCAAAAACTTGATCATGTAGTCTTGAACATATGTAGTTCGAGTTTCTAAAATCTCGATCAACTGATAGGACCCACATGTATATATGTACACACACACACACACACACACACACACACATATAGACATACATATATAGGGTAACAGCAATTGATGTCCATATTGAACATCTCTCTTAGGATCGTAGGATTATAGGAGATTATTAGGCTATCATCCCAGAGGTCATTTCAAGCCTAGCTGTTTCATTCCAATGTAATACCATATAAATGTTAATCAATACCTAAGATTGCATTTAGTAATGGCTGCCCATGTCCAGGAGGGTTTTGGGCGCTATTCCCGGTAAGAATTTACAGTGCCCCATCCACTCATCCAGGTTCCTCTTGAGCTGTATCATAGAGGTGCTCTGTTTCACATGAATTGGTAGCCTGTTCCAAAGATGTGGCACTCACTGGAAGATAAATCTGTCCCTCCAGCATGTCCTATTTAAGTTGCAGGCCATATTTAGATCCCTGGTATGGGCAGCCCTAGTCCAGTTTGATTTATGGACATGCAGCAAGTTCATTAGGTTTGGTCTGAGATTGCTCTATAAGCCAGGCATAAGTCCCCCTTAAGAGATGTATATGATACAGAGTATAGTGACAGGGACTTTAGTCGGTCTGTGTACAACACATGCTGGAGTTCCTTGATCTTCTTTGTTAGAAACCTCTGAGATCCCTCCAATTGCTGCAGGTGCTTTGTACGATACATACCAAAAAGGGCGTTATACTCAAATTATGGGGTGAACTAGTTCCGAGTATAGAGGACTTTAACCTCTTTTGCTGTCAAGGCAATGCCTTTACTAATCAAGTGTGCTATGTGCAAAGCCTTTACTTGTTACAGGAGACACATGGTGATCAAAGTTAAGGTCTCAGTCACCTTGTGATCCCAGGTCTCTTACCATTTCCTGGGTACTTAGGCTGTTGTTGTTGATTTAATAGTGTGAAGGGACATTGTTCGTGCCGAAGGGAATGATGATGCATTTCTTTGCATTCTGTTTGAGACTGTGACTACAATACCAGTCATTGGTCAATGTAAGACCCTCCTAAAATATACTGACATCATTTGGGGATTCAGTAATTGCACCCAGTTTGCAGTCATGTACAAACTTGGTTAGCCACAGCCCCTTAGTTTTGACCTGAACCTCTGAGAAGTATATACCAAACAGAAGGGGGCCCAGTACTGACCCCTGTGGCACCCCACTGTTAACAGGTCTGCTGGTTGATGTGGAGTCACCCACTTTGATAGTGTGTGTCCGGTTTGTGAGCCCGTTGGAAACCTGTCTTACAACGAAGGGGCTTACATTCAGTTTGCAAAGTTTATCGGTAATGACTGAGTGTGGGATTCTGTTGAAAGCCTTTGTCAAGTAATTGAATGCTGTGTGCACAGATTTGCCCCCATCAAGGGCCCTAGTCACATTTTAGAAAAAAATCCACCAGATTTAACAGGCAGGATCTGCTCTTGATGAAGCCGAATTGGATAAGATCCAGGGTTTGGAGGTTACCTATGTCTTTATTTATGAAGTCCATAATGATACGTTCCTTGGCCTTACAGATGAGGCTGGTCAAACTTATGGGTCTGTAATTCCCCGGTTCTATTTCTAGGCCACCTTTGTGGTGAGGAATAACTGTAGCTGTTCTTCATTTTGCAAGAACAAAGTCTGTGGTTAGACTGTGATTGAAAAGGGTACATAATGGTGGTGCTAGTTCATGTTTTAGCCTGTTTAGAAGACAGCCTAGGATGCCAGCTGGTCCCATAGCGACTGTGTTTTTAGCCTTGGACAAGGCTTTGATGATCTGTTCTTCAGATATGTAGGGTGGGGGGGGAGTTTGGGGGAAGGTTTGTGATAAGTGTGGAGGGAATAAGGGAGTGAAATTTTTGCCAAACCTATCTGCTAGCAGGTTTGCTATCACTTTTGGATCAGTGAGTGCTAATCCGTTGGTCACTACTTCTGCACATGCTTGGATCCTACGTATTAGGCTATATACATAGCTGTGAAAGGCTTTTTGGTTAGCCTTGGCTGTGCTTGCTAAGTTTTTCTCAAAGAAGCCCAAAAAGGATTTGACAAGGTGTTTTATTTGCCTGTTGAGGCTGAAGAGGGTGCTTTTCCAATGTTGGGGTCTCGCCTTTGTTTTTTTGGACAGCAACTTTTTGCATTTATTGTAAAGTTTGCTGATGCTGGATGTCCACCATTGTGGCTTGTTTTTACTTGGGGCTCTGGCTTTGATTCTTTCAGGTACATCCATGTCTGTACACTTATGCAAGTGATTGTACAGGGCTTTAGTGTAAGCTTCAGTGTAGTTGCCATTACCAGTTGGGGGTGGGGCTCGGAATGCATTTATACCTTCACCTAGGAGGGTGTACTTTGCCTTGGTGAAGTTTTTTAGTCTGATTTCACCCTTTGTGAGTTTTGTTGTTAGTATCAGCTCGAATGTGACTGATTTGTTGTCAGATTTAACTAATAAGGGTCCAACAGTTGCAGTTGTGCATCTGTTTGTCATGTTAGTGAGGACCAGATCTAGTATGTTTATTCCTCTTGTCAGGGTATGAACAATTTGTTCCAGAGCATTTGAGTTAAAGTCAAGGAACTTTTGCGCTAGCGTAGGTTTCCTAGTTCATGGTGGTATAATCAAAATCCCACATAACCACAGTGTTCGGTAATGTTTGGATTGTCTCCAGTTTGGTCAAGTAGGCTTCATGCGTGTCATGCCCCCTGTGACTTTCTCCTAGTCCGTCCTGGTGAATGGGACATCCGTGTATCTCACTATTCGGTCTCCAATGACTAGACCATTTGTTTTTTGAGTGTAGGTGAGACACTGTTGTTACTAGGTGTCATGGGTGCTGTAGGAAATGTGACAGTTGTAGCAGTTTTGTGTTTTGGAGGTCTCTGGTGTCTTGGTAGGTTTTTTTGAGAGAACCTCTGCGTATGTTGATTTTTGTGTTACATCGTACTGTGTGTATGAGTAGTGCTACTATATGCATGTGTAGTGGTGGGTGGTCTGACAGTCTCTTCTGTATTACTGTTTTGAGTGTGAGAGAACACTTGGTGTAGATACATCTCTCACACTCTGCACTAGAGAAAGTTATTAGTAAAGGGATGTTGGTATACATGAGGCAATTGCTACACTGCCCCAACAGACCCAAGTCAACAAGGTTGGCAGGAGAAACAAGGGTGGTCCAATTGTCCATAATGCTAGGTTGAAGACTGTTAGCACTAAGGGGGGCTTTTCAGGATCAGTCAAGGAGGGGATCAGGGGATGGATATTTTTGCCTGGGTTTTTTTGTTGGTAGTTTTTCAACTCAGTAACAGTATTTATTTGACCAGGAAAGTACTAAGGGGGAGGGCTACACTAGTGTGCTACAGCTGTATCTAAGGGAAAACCTGTTGAATTACTCTGTCCATCTATGGTGCACAATTGTGTGGAAGTGCGAGGTGCTGGGTGATGCGCAAGCAAGCAGAAACCTGCTCAAATGCAAGGCTTAAATACAGGAAGATAAAAACTTGAAAAAAAACTTTAAAAAGGTTCAAAAGGACCAATGAAAATGCTTACTCCAAGCCCTAGACCAACTACCCTTCACCAGACAGGTTCCAGTCAGCACAGTCCTCTCACTAGAGTGCAGAAAGGCCCATTCCAATCCGAGATGGCCTGGAAAATGTGTTCAGAACAAACATCCACTACAGATAGACACAGATGCAGCAAACCTGTATCTGGACTATGCTACAGCTAGTAGCTACCGTAGTTTCAGTGGGAACCACTAGAGGGTGTTTAACACAGCATAAAAATAGCAGTGAGACACTAAAAAGTGTTTAAAACAACAAAAATCAACAAGGAGACAATAAAGGATGTTTTAGACAGCTAACAAATCAGTTATTTTAACACTACTTGGTGGGAAAACTAGAACAAGCATAAACGATTGCTTTGCAGCAGTGAAAAGTACCAGCAAATACTTAACAAACAGTGAAAATAGCAAAACAGAGCCTTGTAAACAGTGAAAACAGCAATAACATTTGACATAGCAGACACAGTAAGACAGACAGTTGTAGTACAACAGTGTAGTTTAGTACACAGTATATAAATACAGTACTAAAGTAGGTGGCAGGCAATAAAAAAGTGCAATAAACAGTATAAATAAGCAAAAAAGGCAACTTTTGTTTTTTGGGACGCTCATAAGCCTCTGTTCATCTGGTATATCAGCTCAGAGTTGTGGCTGGTAGCCCACCTCAATTCAGCTTGGTATAAACAAGCAGAAACCTGCTCAAATGCAGGGCTTAAATACCAGAAGCTAGAAATGTGAACAAAAACTTGAAAAGGGTTCAAAAGAGCCAATGAGGACACTTACTCCAAGCCTAGACCAACCACCCTTCACCAGACTGGTTTCAAACAGCACACTCCTCTCACTAGGGTGCAGAAAGGCCCCTTCCAATCCAAGATAGCCTAGAGAAATGTGCTCAGAACAACATCCACTACAAACAGACCCAGATGCAGCTAACCTGTATCTAGACTGTGCTACAGCTACTAGCTACCCTAGTTTTGGCAGGAACCACTAAGGAATCTTTAACAAAACAGAAAAATAGCAGTGAGGCACTAAAAAATCCTTTAAAACAGCAGAAAGTCAGCAAGAAGACTCTAAAGAATGTTTTAAACTGCTAACAAATCAGTTATTTTAACACCGCTTGGTGGGAAAACTAGAACAAGCAGAAACGATTGCTTTGCAAAAGTGAAAAGTACCAGAAAATACTTAACAAACAGTGAAAGTAGCAAAAAGAGCTTTGTAAACAGTGGAAACAGCAATGAAATTCGATTTAGCAGGCAGAGTAAGGCAGCCAGTTGTAGTACAAAAGTGTAGTTCAGTACACAGTATATTAATACAGTATTAACATAGGCGGCAGGCAATAAAGTGCAGCAAATAGTATAAATAAGCAAAAAAAACAGGCAACTTATGTTTTTTGGTAATCTCAGAAGCCTCTAGTCGCCTGTATCTCAGCTCAGAGTTGTGGCTCTTCTCCTTTAAACTTGTTTTTGCAAGGGGCAAGTCCCTCTTCACTCCCCTGATGTGGGAGCAAGCCCCCCCCCCCTTCGACTTATATATACCAACTCCGAGATTGCCATACCTAGGAGAAAAGGGAATATTCCAGGAAATGGCAATCTCAGAAATTATGTATGCAAGTCTATTTTTTGGTCATTCGGTCTACACATTATGGGACTCTAAAGTGGGTCCCAACTTTTCAAATGTTTATCCACACACTCAAATGCAGATAGTCAAATTACAGGAGTAAATAAATAACATGATAATTTTTATCCATTTACTACAGAGTATATTATGGCTTAATACTTTTATCTGAAAATTAGACGTTATGGATGTAATGCTTATTCTGGCAGTTGGCACAGAGATTAAGTTTGCAAGCTGCAGTTCCTATGGTACAGGGTTTGAATCCCTCAGTTCTTACTTGCTGTCTGTGAGCAAGTCAGTTAACCAGAAATTGCTCTCGAAAAGGAACTGCATGTCCAGTGGGCCTAGCTACTTAACAAATATTACTGACTTTTTTCATCACAGACACAAAAAAGTTCAAAATTGTCACAGAAGGTAATTTGATAGCCAGAATAAAATCCACTTTGGGTAAAAAATACATGTCAGGATTTGACAAAAAATATAGCTACCACAGGGATGAAGCATTTTGAATAAGTCATAATAAGTCATTCCTTTTTGTATACTATTACTATTGACTATAGCATTTTATTCATAAAGCAGTAAACAACATATCCTTGTTGTTATGCAACTGCATGAATACAGTCAACCAAACTTCATAGTTGGTATAGGAGGCAAGTGTGCAGAGTTTGTGTGACATCTTTTCTTTTGATGTAAAGTGCACTTTTGTCTAGATCAGAAAATGTATCATTGGTGTTTTATGTTTTAAATCAATGTATTCAGTTCAAAAGCTGTGAAATTATGTTCATAATATCTGATCCACCTTATCAAGTTAAGCTTATTTCATGAATTAAAGCAATTTAAAAATAATCTGGAAGAAAATGAAAGCTACCCTACCTTCAGAATAACGTCATACCCTTTAATCCCACCTTCATTGTGGTCTTAGCCAGTGAAGAAGTTGACCAGGCCCTAGCTGACAGTGGATGGTAGGGTACAACAACAGGACCTAGCTGACAGTGGATGGTAGGGTACAACAACAGGATCTAGCTGACAGTGGATGGTAGGGTACAATAACAGGCCCTAGCTGACAATGGATGGTAGGGTACAATAACAGGCCCTAGCTGACAGTGGATGGCAGGGTAGAACAACAGGACCTAGCTGACAGTGGATGGTAGGGTAGAACAACAGGACCTAGCTGACAGTGGATGGTAGGGTACAACAACAGGTCCTAGCTGACAGTGGATGGTAGAGTACAACAGGACCTAGTTGACAGTGGATGGTAGGGTACAACAACAGGTCCTAGCTGACAGTGGATGGTAGGGTACAACAGGACCTAGCTGACAGTGGATGGTAGGGTACAACAACAGGCCCTAGCTGACAGTGGATGGTAGGGTACAACAACAGGACCTAGCTGACAGTGGATGGTAGGGTAGAACAACAGGACCTAGCTGACAGTGGATGGTAGGGTACAACAACAGGTCCTAGCTGACAGTGGATGGTAGAGTACAACAGGACCTAGCTGACAGTGGATGGTAGGGTACAACAACAGGCCCTAGCTGACAGTGGATGGTAGGGTACAACAACAGGACCTAGCTGACAGTGGTTGGTAGGGTACAACAACAGGACCTAGCAGACAGTTGATGGCAGGGGGGTACAATAACAGGACCTAGTTGACAGTGGATAGCAGGGGGTACAATAACAGGACCTAGCTGACAGTGGATGATAGGGTACAACAACAGGCCCTAGCTGACAGTGGATGGCAGGGTACAACAGCAGGCCCTAGCTGACAGTGGATGGTAGGGTACAACAACATGACCTAGCTGACGGTGGATGGCAAGGTACAACAACAGCATAATTAAAAAGTGTGATTTCATAAAACAACTAGAAGTCAATCTTTCAGACAGAGGAAAGTACATGAGAGGGAGCAACATACAATTACTTATTGAATCCTCTTGTCAAACCCTGGTGTTTCATAAGTCATTTAGTTAAAGTGACACTATCATCAATATGAATTTCAATATATATATATATATATATACATATATATATATATATATATATATATATATATATGTATATACTGTTACACAGACCCCTCTGTACCCCCATATCCACAGTATGTAATTATACTATCTCCAAGACTGCCCCAAATGGAATTAAAAGGAAAGCGTTATTTATTTTTTTTACTTTTCCAGTGGCTTCACTGCTGGCACCCAATTGACCCATTTATTCCAGGAGAACGGGAGTCGGCCATTACTAAGCTAGGCAAGAACCTTCCTCCCCATTTTTTCCTGTCTGAGAATCTTGATCAGCACTCAGTTGCTTGGTGAAATTCAGGTGTTAGGGAGTGGGACAGCTTTCTGGCCCTAGAGGCTGACTTGCCTTCTCCCCTGGGGAGCATCTGCATCAGCAGCTTTTTTCCATTTCTGTCTCTTGAATGTAAGCATGTCTTTATACACTTTGTTCCTTTTGGCTATTGGTGTGAGTGCACCATGACCCGCCCAGTAAGTTTAAACTCCACTAAGTAACACCCAGTGCTCCCATGCAGTGTCATCCATGTGGCAAGCCAGAGCCACCTCCCTTCCCTTAGGATCAGGGAGCTATCAGCAGTGCTCACTGCAAGTCCTTGCCAGCCAGCTCCTAAAAGTACCTGAGCCACCACTCAAACTTGGGTCATTGTCTCCATAGTCAGGGTTTAATCCCACTCTGCCACAGAGCTGGTGGGAAAAGTAGATTTGGTATTAAAAACAGCTTTCCATTTTCTCTGAGATTGTAGGGGTGTTGGGAAAAGTGGGTCGATATTATATTATCGAAACCTCAATCCATCAAACACCTCTTCATCAACCCGTTTTCATTGAAACCTGAATTCGTTGAACGATCATTCCATCAAACTTTTTCCCACGGTAAGTAACCAGTTGGCCAACCTAACAACTGCATCAAAAACAGAAAAATTTAAAACGTGACCTTGGGGACTACAACCCCCACATCCCTCTAATTAAATATACCAACTCTGAGATCGCACTACAGTGGAAAAAAGGGCAAATTCCTGATGATGGCCCACTGGTTACTTACTGTGGGAAAAAGTTTGAAGGAACAACCGTTCAATTAATTCAGGATTAGATGTAAATGGGTCAATGAAGAGGTGTTCGACAGATTGAGATTTTGATAATATGGTATAGATCCGGAAAAGCACCTGCAATTGGGAATATAGGGGGTGCAGCACCCTTGCACAATCATTTATTTTTTATATATTTATTAAGTTTATTTTGACAGTGTATCACTATTCTACCCACTCAAAAGTAGTAGAAAACAGTGTTTTCTGTTTGCTAAATCACATTTCACAAAATAAACTGTAGGACCTCTACTGAAACTTGTCAGTAATGGAATACTGTTAAGGAGTGCCTGTCTTGGATCCCTGCTCATGAACACTGAAAGCTTTATACAGTTACATCCTGAAATATTATTTTGATATTGCTGTTTGAAATTACTTCTTGGTAGAGAAATGCACAATATTGGTGGTACACTGAAATCCTATAGGTAAGATATAGAAAACCTGGGTCCTGGTTACTAACAGAAAAGCAAACTGTGGTGCTGAATTTGAAAGACCTAAAGAGCTGCACAGTATTTGCATCCCATAACATTGCATTTTCAATTATTTACTTTCCTTTGTGATTATTACTTAAAGAATACAGATGTGGGACTAATAAACAGAAGAAGGGATCATATTATTCAAAAATGAAAACATGGTGAGGGTCACAGCCTAATAGGTCTGCAATCAAAGGAATAGGTGAGTGTAGTGGAGGCAGTTATGTTCAGTTTTATTTAATGTAGGTAAACACACAATAACAGCCTTTTGTATCAGACAGAAATTTGTTTGATTGTGCACTTGCCACTGACCCTTGGGGTATTAGTGAAATTCAGGTATTAGATACCCTCAGTGCTTCTAGAATTGAATCCGGTTGAATAATTACAGTAGGTTAAGGGGGAGATTTTTTTTCTTTTTGTAT
Organism: Protopterus annectens; assembly: GCF_019279795.1. Taxonomy (NCBI): domain Eukaryota; kingdom Metazoa; phylum Chordata; order Ceratodontiformes; family Protopteridae; genus Protopterus; species Protopterus annectens. Next base: position 1,310,376,028 of record NC_056747.1, on the reverse strand, counting down.
TAAAAAAAAATTCTTCTCTTTTGTTAGTGGTCTAATGGATAAGGCATTGGCCTTCTAAGCTCGGGATTATAGGTTTTAGTTCCATCTAGAGTGGTATAATCAAAGGGGATTCCTGGTTGTCTGGTGATTACGATTTAACACATTCAGCACCATGTGTCAGGTTTGATTCCTAGTCATGGAATTTCATTGGATTCTTGTGGGAGGAAAGGGGGGAGGTGATTGGCATAATGATTAAGGTCATCACCTCATAAACACAAGGTAAAAGGTTTGATTCTGACCTCAGGTTATTGGCTTCTTTTGCCCCTTCAGGGCAAGTAGTCTAGTACTTACCTATATAATGTGTCTTTCCTCACTTTAGTACTTGGAGACATACAGTCACTGTAATAAAATTTTATTTCATTGGGGTTCAGACACTGTAGGCAGTGGCTACGCAGGTTGATTATTATTATTACGTAAAGTAAAAGTGAAATTTGTCGGGGATGGCTTTCCCTGGATTCATATAGAATCATCAATAGCAATTTCAATGAGTGGCATTTCTGCAAAACAGTCTTGCTGAAAAACCACTTTCAGAGAACTAAAAGTAAAGCTGTTTTGCAGGAGGGCAAACCATCCTGCATCTTCGGGTTGGGGAACCCTGCCATCCCATCCCGTAACATTAGCACTAACTCTGCAGCTGCAAAACAGGAGGAAAAAGGGTAAAGTTAGTTTAACTGAAAGTAGTTTTCAGTGGAACTATTTCACTAGACTGGAATTCTCTAAAACTGGAGTCTTGCAGTGGTTACTTTACCATTTTTTTTTTTATTTCATAGACTCTAATTGCGGTGACTTCCGTTGATGTAGAGGATCAGAATATAGACTATATTCCTTTCCAGTGTTCATATGATGGCAACTATAGCCAACTGTTGGACATTAGGAACAAATGGGCCAGCTGGAGCGTAAGAAGACCGAAGATCAGCATGCAGAAGTGGAGAGAAAAGCTATAGGAAAGAAGAGAATAAGTTACGTCTGAATATCTGTGCATTAGTCACACGTAAACTGTGAGCTTTACCTGTCAGCGGAGCTTAGCAGGCTTAGCTCATAGGTTCATAAGTTCATATGTGTTTACTAGGCTAATGACCACAAGGGCCTTTTTAAGCCTAGCCATGCGTCTCAATTCTCTTACAAGTTATGGCACCCTTAATAAGTGTAAGCAGAGGTTTGGGAGATGAACCATTTACAGTTTGCCTGTGTCCGTTAGAGGCATAGGTGCCAAGCCAGGGATGAATTTCCTGTTCCCCTTCCAATTGTCCAAGTTACACTTGAATTGGGTTACGGAGAAACTGCTTCACATGGATGGGGAGCCTGTTCCAGAGATGGGGCAGTCTCTAGGATACATAACTGTCTGTCCAGCAGGTTCTATTTATATCACTGGCAAAGTTTAAGTCTTTTGAATGGGTAATTGTGGTGCTGTTTGTTTTGCAGATATGCAGGAGCTCCATCAGAGTGGGTCTGACAGTCCCCTCTATGCCAGGCATAGATCTCCCATCAACAGCCTGTAGGAGACAGAAAACAGGAATACGGCCTAGAGGTGGTCTGCATAGGACATTTTACTTATGTTTTGTATTGTTTTAGTGAGGAACCTCTGTGCATGTTCTATTTGTTGGCTATTCCTGGTTAGGTACATACCAAAGGGTGCCGTATTCTCAATGATAGGTCTGATGAATGTCGAATACAGTGGAACAATGACTTAATTGGACCTAGGTGCCATACCTTTGTTTAGAAGTTACGCATCATAGAAAGATTTCCTCACTCCTGTAGACACATGATGGTCAAAGTATAGATTACTGTCTATGTCTGTCCCTAAGTCCCTGACTGCTGGGTCAACTCTAAGGGGTGTGTTGTCAATATGATAGTTACCAGGGGTGGATGACTTTCCAAGGGATACTATTATGCATTCCTTGGCATTTAGTTTTCGTCCATGGCTCTGACACCAGTTGTTTGTCTGTGTCAGCCCTTCCTGGAGAACATTTGTGTTGGTGTGGGATTCAATGACAGCTCCTAATTTGCAATCATTTGCAAATTTAGACAGCCAGAGACCAATGACATAGGCCATGACTTCAGAGAAGTAAATGCCAAAAAAGAGAAGCCCATGAGTTTGTCAACAATGCCCAAGTGGGGTATTGTGTCAAATGTGTTGGCCAGGTCAAGATAGTAGTGCAAACCATTTTGTCATCATCCATTGCTTTGGTGACCTTCTCAAAGAAGTCCAGCAGGCTAAGTAGGCATGACCTGCCCTTGATAGGTTCATAGATTCATAGGTTCATACTAGGCTATCTGCCCTAGGGCATTTATAAGCCTAGCCAGAATGTGTTTGGCTTTCGCCACCCATTTTAAATTTATTTTGCTATGCCCTTTTTCGAGGTTAGTATACTGTGCCTGTGTCTAACAGTGACACAGAAGTGATACCCGGGGTAAACCTACGATCTCCGATCCACTCATCAAGATTCCTCTTGAAGAGAGTCAATGAGGGACTCTACCTAACCTGGACTGGGATTTTATTCCAGAGTGAAGGGAGCCTCTGGGTTATGAATCTGTCCCTCCAGCATGTCCTATTTATTTCAGAGCTGAGGTTCAAGTCTCTCGAGCGTGTAGCTCGATGGGATTTGGATTTTCTGAGGTGCAGCATGTCCATTAATTCCAGGTTGGACATGGCTTTATATGTCAGGCACAGATCGCCTCTGAACAGGCGGTATGCCACTGAGTAGAGCTGGAGTTTCTTTAACCGGGCAGCATATGGCATCTGTTTGAGCCCTTTGATCCTCTTGCTGAGGTACTTTTGGGGTCTTTCCAGTTGCTGCAGGTGTCTGGTAAGGTACATCCCAAAAGGGGCATTGTACTCAATTATGGGCCTGATGAGAGATGAGTAAAGAGGCACGATGACCTCCCCTGATCTAGATGTGAATCCCTTCATGATTAGGTGGGCTATATAAAATGTTTTTCTAACCACTTTGGCCACGTAGTTGTCAAATGAGAGATTGCTATCAACTTGGGTCCCCAGGTCCCTAATTACTTCTTCTGTACTTAATGGATTACCACCTATGTGGTAATTTGTGGGCACTTTGTTTTGCCAAAGGGGATGACTATACACTTTTTGGCATTTAGCTTGAGGCCATGGCTCTGGCACCAGTTGTCTGTTTCTATGAGGCCCTTTTGGAGGATGCTTGTGTCGGCTGGAGTCGATTATGGCGCCCAGTTTGCAGTCATCTGCGAACTTGGTCAGCCACAGTCCTTCCGTGTTGGCCTGTACCTCCGAGAAATATATACCGAACAAGAGAGGTCCCAGGACTAAGCCTTGTGGGACACCACTTGTAACTGGTTTGGAGTCTGACATGGCTCCAGCAATTCTAACCATGTGGGTTCTGTCCTTGAGCCAGTTTGCAATCCATCTAGTGACATAGGGGTTTATATTTAAGCTGGTGAGCTTATCTATAATGCCCGAGTGGGGTATTGTATCGAAGGCTTTTGCGAGGTCCAGGTAGGCTGTATGGACCACCTTCCCCTCGTCAATGGCCTTGGTGACTGTTTCAAAGAAATCAACCAGGTTTAAGAGGCAGGATCTGCCCTTAACAAAGCCGAACTGGGTAGGATCCAGTGTGTGTAGGTCCCCAATATCTTTATTTATGAGGTCCATGATGATCCTTTCCATAGCTTTGCAGACCAAGCTAGTCAGGCTTATGGGGCGATAGTTTCCAGGATCCGTTGAGGCACCACCTTTATGGAGAGGGACCACTGTTGCTGTACGCCACACTTTGGGCACATATCCTGAAGTAAGGCTGAGATTGAACAGTAGTTTTATGTTTGGGTTTAGCTCTTCTTGGAGTTCATGTAGGACGCAGCCCGGGACACCGTCTGGTCCCATTGATGCTGTGTTTTTTGCTTTGGAGAGGGCAGCTCTTACCTGAGCATCTGAGATGTCAGGGGGGCAGCACTCTGCTGGGATAGATATTTGCCCTTTTGGTGGGGAGGGGAGAAGTTTGCGCTGAACCTGTCAGCTAGGATGTTGGCAATGTCTGTGGGTTCAGTGTATTTTTTGTCATTTTGGACTAATTCTGAGCATATCTGGGAATTACCACCCAGGTTCCCAACATAACTAAAGAAAGCCTTGTGATTATCCTTAGTGTCCTGTGCAATTTTTCTCTCGAAGCTGGCCTTAGACAATTTTATGAGTGCCCGTAGTTTTTTGCTAATACTGATCAGTGATGCCTTCCCTTTTTGGGATTTTGCTCTATCATTTAGTAGCTTCCTCCTTCTATTGTATAGTTTGTTTATGGCTGGGGTCCACCAGACAGGACGTCTGCCTTTGGAGGATTGGGTCTTGGTTTTATTTGTGATCGCATGATACATGCATTCCTGAAGGTGTTCATAGAATGCGTTTATAAAGGATTCTGCGGTCTGGGCCGTATTTTCCACAGGCCCGGGGGCTTTGAAGGATTCCACCTCGGTTTTGAGGAATGTGAAATTTGCTTTAGAGAAGTTTTTCACTGTGGTTTTCTGGGCAGGGGGTGGGGTCGGGATGTGAATATCCAGTGAGATTAGTTTATGGTCTGATCTTACCAGTGAGGGATACACTTCTGGTCTGGAGCATAGAGTCCCCATGTTGGTGATGATCAGGTCCAGTATGTTTTCCCCTCTTGTGGGAGTGGTAACAAGTTGTTCCATAGCATTTGAGTTTATAAATTCTAGGAACCTTTGGGATAGGGTGTTGGAGCTAGAGTAATGCTCCCAGTCTATGTTTGGGTAGTTGAAGTCGCCCAATATAATGGTGTTTGGAGAGACCTTCATATTTTCCAGTGTTCTCAGAAAGGCCGAGTGGGGTTCCTGGGTTTGGGAGGGTGGTCTGTAGCAGGCTATAAACTGGGAGGCAGTTTTACCCACTGTTAGTTGCACATGGATAGTCTCTGATGCTTCGTGCTTTGCCACCAACCTGGAGGTGTGGGTATCTTTGATGAATATCGATACTCCTTCTCCTTTTGTGGTTCAGTCCAAGTTTTGGGGCCGAAAAGCATGGTATGAGGTATAACCTGGTAGTGCTGGGGTCCTCTCGGGAGCCCTGAACCAGGTTTCTGTTACTGCACAGATATCGATGTTCTCCATGCTAAGGAGAGTTTCGAGTGCGTGCATCTTGAGGTTTAGACTTCTGGCGTTGAGTAGCATTACTCTTAGTTTCTTATCCCTTGTGATACCTATGGAGGTGGGTTTGTCTTTTGAGCCTTGCCTAAAAAAGGCACTATGGGGTAGCAAGAGCCTTTGCCAATATCCGAAAGCCCAGGGGTGACAGGTGCAAGCCGTCCCTAGCGAAGCATTGTGGCTTGTCGAGCATATCATCCCAAGCTGACAGGCATTGGATCCCCTTTGAATGACACCAGTACTTAAGCCATTTGTTGAAATTGATCATCTTGTCTTCATATTGTGACATCATTCTTGGTGAGGGTAAGATGCTACTCAAGGTCAGGGTCATACCGGCCTGGGCTACATGCCCAGAGAGCTCCTTTATGTCTCTTTTCATGTAGTCCAGGGAGGTACGTCTCAGGTCATTCACACCAGCATGGACAATGACTGAGTCATATTTGTACTTGCCTTGGAGTGACCTGAGTGCTTGTGTTATGTGGCGGATCCTATCGCCCGACAGGCTGCTCACCGTGACCCTCTCCTTGTTCAGCCTGGTGAGTGGGACGTCAGTGTGCCTGATGATAGAGTCACCTATTACAAGTGTATCAGGTGTGTTGTTTTGTCTTAAGGGCTGTGACTGTTCGGCACTCTGGCTTTGTGAGATATGTGTTGCACGTGTTTTGTTTTGGGGTAGCGGTTGCTTGGATGTCTGCTTTGGAGGTCTCTGCTGCTTAGGCAGATCTTTATTTAGAGCCTCCAAGTATGTTTTTGTGTGATTATGTGTTTGGTTTGCTGTTGTGGTAGGTCTATGTGAGACTGGAATTGTAGTGAGTGTGGTTTCCTTCTCCTCCTGACTGGTTATGCCAGTACTGAGTTGAGAGAGCTTAGCATCCAGTTTGGCTATATGGTTGCATCTCTCACATGTGTTGGAATTTGTTGGGAGGAGGAGAGGATTGTCTGTGTACATGAGGCAGTTGTAACATTGCCTCAAGATTCCCAGATTCACCAGCTAGACCGGAGATGAAACCAAACTGGGTTGGGTCCAGTGTCTGGAGGTTTACTATATCATTATTGATCATTTCCATGACAATTATTCCATGGCTTTGCATATAAGACTAGTAATACTTATGGGTCTATAGTTTCCAGGGTCTGTAGATGGCCCACCTTTGCACAGAGGGATGACTGTTGCTGTTCTCCATTCATGAGGCACAAAGTCTGTTGGAGGCTATAGTTAAACAGCAATTCCAGAGGGCCTGACAGGTCATGTTTCAAGCTATTTAGAAGGCATCCTGGGATATTGTCTGGGCACATTAATGCTCCCTCTAAGGCCAAGAACACTGAATCAAAGAACTATTCCCTAGTTATTGCAGGGGGAGTTATATTTGATGGTAATTCCAGAGGGAAGGTAAAGGGGGACCTAGGAGTAAAGTTGGAGCTGAATTTGTCAGCCAGTAGGTTTGCAATATCTTCTGGCTCAGTATAGGTGTTTCCATTTACAATATACTCTGCACACAATTGTGTATTGCCTTTAAGGCTGTGGACAGAGCTAAAGAATGCCTTGTGACTGTCTTTGGCCTGGGAGGCCAAATTTACCTCCACCCCCTCAGCAAACCCAGGTATTATGCATGTGTACAGTTAAACATAAGAACAGCATCATGCCTTACTTTTATTTTCTAAATCAGAATTGTTAACTCCTTATTAACTTTCTGTATTATTTTGTTAATCTTCTTATTTTGGGGGGATTATCAAGTGATGTAATGTGTTCTGTAGTTTAAAGCATACCCGCTCTGTGCAAAATGCTTTTAAAGAGGACATAGATGTCTTAAGATAAGTAAAGGGTAAAAAAGGCTATCAGATCTAGCAGTTTCTGTGTAAATGAATAATTTCTTCCATTACATTTTGTAAAGCTGTCCTTATGAATTCTGCATTTATGTAGCAACATTAGTTGTCATACCAGGGTGGAACAGAGTAAGGCAGCTAGGTTTCTCTCAGTTTAAGGTTAGGGGTTTTGCTGTAGTGAACCATTCATAGTTCACATCTGCACAAGTTTCCCCTTAAGCTAGAGTCTGTAGGTTAGCCCTTACGTGACATGATATAATCTTCCAAGCATATAAACTGTGGTTGACAACATTATCCATTAACATGCAGCCTCTGGAGGGTTTGTTTGAGTCCAAAGAAATTAGCATTTCATTAGTATCCTTGTTAGATACTTTACAGGCCGAGTCACTGACTAGTAGACCTTAATGATTCGTTTGGGCTGTGGCTTTGTTTATTAAGCCTTCTTTAATTTCCTGCAGTGTTAGGATTGATTTATTTGTAGCAGTTGAATTTTGGAGCTCTAAAAGCAACAGCAGTCAAAATGTTTAGTAACCTCCCTTTAGGTAGTCAAGAAAGAATAAATGCCAGAAATGGAGAAAATGTCGAAACTTTCAGTTATATACTTTTTTTATTTGCTATTCTTTACTGAGACTGCCTAACTGATGAAGTCAATTTTCACTTGAAAGGAAAAAGTTGTAATGATAAAAAAAGAAAAATAAATGAATAATGTATTTAACATCTTAATGTAACTGAATGGAGCAGTGAGTAACCTACACAAATGGATAAAGCAAAAGAGAATACCTTGAACCTACAAATACGATGGCGGTATAGACTATTATTTATTTCAGCATATGTGAGACTAAAACAAATTAGGCAAAAGACAGAATTATATACAGTTTGAGTGACCAGAAGAATAAGTATTGCTGACCAAAGATTAACAATAAATATAGAAGTAGGTAAAACTGCAAGTTAAAAGCAAAATAAAATACAACATAGGTTCATAGATTAGTATTAGGCTAACTGCCCATGCGAGTCATTTTAAGCCTAGCCAATTATCTCTTGTGCAACTCAAACCCTGTATCTTGTGTTTATAAGGCAAACACCTTAACCATTAGGTCATCTCCCAACATACTTTTACAGAGTATCACAGTTATGTGAACACTTGGAGAAATCATAATTTCTCAGCCTTCAGCACTGCTGGAAGAGTTAGCTGGATTTTATTGTCTGGTTTCGTGGGTGGTTGACTTTGCAGTCTTTAAATAACTGGAAAATTGCTTATTTTGGGGCACTTCACTATTGACACTGCAGTAACGCGCAATTCGGAGAAGATCGCATCAGACAAAATAGACTGGGGAGAAAACCACAAAACTGTTTTCCATCTGGGTCCTTACTTATTCAGCATGCTGCAAGGATGTCAGGAGCTACCTGGGAATTGATCTGCTATGAACCAGGCTCTGGTGGGCATAGTGGATTCCATGTGAGGGCTACCTGAGAGCAAGTTCCACTGCAGGATCAAAAAAAACTGTTTTTGACTGGCAGGCTGGCTGCTTCAAGGGTGGAGCCTTGATAAGAGACATTTGGTCACTTTGATGCTCTTCAGACCAGAGCTGCTGGCTCCTGTCTAAAATGCAGTCCAAAGAAGATAGCTTAATACTACAGAGATGGGGGAGAAGACCTTAAAGTACATTTCTGTTTGGGTTCTTCCTGATTTACTTCACTGCAAGGGCTTCATCATACCTATCAAGTGTACCTCATTACGAGGAACGTACCTCATTTGGGGTCTTAAAAAGTTCATGTTCCTCGAAGTTCCCTAAAAGTTCCACATTGAAAGACTCTGTCACACATTCAGTATTAGTATTTTTAAGTGAAATCCATTGTAAATAGAAATGGATCATATTAATTCATTAAAAGATAATCTATATAAGTAAAACCAGCATATTTTAACCATCCTATGACCTTCCTAGATGAAGTTGTTAGTAAGCCATTGGTATGTGTTCCACATTTTGCCCATTTGTTCCACATTATGAGGGCTAGTGTTCCTCATTTTGGACATGGAAGGTGGAGAGCTATGGGCTTCATCAGCTTCCCAGGAATGGTGTACCAGGCGAGGCTTCCACTTGATTGGCAGCTAACTGAGCTTGGGTTCTATTGAAGGATCAAAGTGCTGTTTTTGATTGGCCAGCTTCTTTTGGTGCAAAGCTTTGCAGACAGCAGGAGGTGTGTTCAGCTCAGCCTACTGCTGTGTGAAGAAGTGTAAATCTTATTGGCTAATCAGCACTACATCCTAGTCAGTAATAGGTAAACAATCCCTGCTTCCTTGTTTTAGATCAGATAAACTTCTCTGCCTTCCTTATATTAACTTAGTTGCTATGCAGTGACACTGAAACTGTGCATTACTGATTCTTATTCATGAATCTGGTGCTAATTCATTAGCTTTAGCAATCAAACTACTTTTTTTTGTTTATTGTTTCACTGCTTGAACCCTGGTATTTGTCCTTCGATGGGACTATTGGCTGCTAACTGTTGTTTTTGTGCTCATACAGCTTCATATTCAGTGTTTGCTGATTATTGCATTATAAACTGAAGCCCAGTTTTAGTACCTACTGTTGCCCATTTGTTGACCTTTGACCTGAGTGGTTACAAAAGGTGCTCACATGTCAGTAATGTAATTTATTTGTGTTGGTGCATAATAACCGACTCATTTACTGCTAATCCACCTCAATGTCAGTTTTTGCTTCCTCCATTCAGCTGCTACTCTCATTGCTTGGTTGTACTTCTGATGCTCTCTCCTTTTCCGCTCCACATCTAAATCATAGTGTTATCTCATTTCTCTCCATTTCTGACTTAATTTGATGCAGCACTTTCTGTATGTTTATTTCACTCACTCACTTTAATCTTAGCACTGCAGGAACATGCAGCCTTCATGTAAGCTTCTATTACTGCTAGTCACTCTTCCTAGCTGCTTAGCAACAGTGGAGCCACAGACTGTTAATGCTGCTTCTTTATTGAGCCTAATCTTCCTGATTATCCTTAGACAGTGTAGCAATGGCCTCATGTTTACTGACAATCTACTGCTATTATGAAATACAAAATCCATCTGAGAGATACCTTAAATACACAGACTGGAGGCAGGTCTTGGAGATCTTGCAGCAAGCATAAACCTACACACATTAATGTACTCAAGAAAGGCCTGTCAATGTCCTTCAAACACATGATAGGGCACTTCATACTCACATAGCCTCATGATCACATGACCCCACTACTCACATAGGTATACCATCAGCCAACTCCCATGACATTGGCATGTACTGTTGCAAGAAATCATCAAGCCAAGGAAGCAGTGCCATTAAGACAGACGAAGTATGTAGCTAAAATAGAGAATAATAGCAGAAGTGTTCTAGTTATTGGTTATTCCATTGTCAGACATACAGATTGTACATTCACCAGACTGGAAGAGGCAGGGTGTCCATCAACTATATCTCTGTGGTACTAAAATTAAGAACAGCACCAGGGCCTTGCAGACCCTGAAGCATCCAAAATATGAGTATGACCTAGCCATTGATCATATTGGGGTGAGTGATCTCATTTAGTCCTTAGAGGAGGAGATGCTGAGATACACGGTGAGATCTCATTGTACATTCTTAAGGAGGTGAAATATGTTGTGGCCAGTAGTATTCTGTCCTCATCTAGAATGGTACTTAAATATAAGTCAGCTGTCACTGGCTGAAATGACTATCTACATAAATAGGGTTATTCATTCGGTATTCAGTTAGTGACACCCTGAGAAAAAAAAAGGTAAGACAGATTCTGCCTTGCATTGGATGAACCGTGACTCTGCTTTATCATAGAAGAACTGTACCTGTCCTTTGAGGGGTGTCATGTACTAGGAAAAAGCTTTTCAACCCCTGTAGTGCATTTTTTAGGTAAAGTAAAATTATCACTCTCAGTTTGACAATTTCCACTCTTGCTAGCACTAGGGTGGCTGTGATCAACACAAGACTCCTCAGAGGAAAAATGTCTGACTTGGAAGTGTCCTTTAACTGGATGACATATGTATCTGCATAACTACTGAAACATGGTTCTGATCTACTGAAAGCACTCCTTCTATCCTAGATTTTACCACTTATCACTCACTATAGACCACTGGTAGCAGTGGGGCATATTCATATTTATTAGAGATCTCATCCCAGTTGACCTTAGCCTTCATCTAGTATAGACAGAAATCAAGCTTAAGAAAATGTTTATTTAATCTGTAATTATTGGTCCTCCTGTATATCTCCAGAGGAAAATACATAATTAAGAAACATGTTCCCTCACCTGCAAGTCAAACCAAACACCCCTTTTATTAAGATATTTCAACTGCTCAAATGTTGACAGATCTTCCCACGCATCCAACATTTGATATGCTCATACCTTTCTCAACATTATCAGTTCCAGAGCCCTGACAGTATAGATCCATTGCCTACTAGAGGCCTAGACATACTAGACCTTTCTTAACTCTAACCCTTATCTTCTCCTCAGCTTCACAAATGTTTCCTTCCCAAGTCAAGTCCTTTAGTTATTACTTCCTCACTCTCTCAAGATCAGCTTCCCTTAGTCCTAATATTCCATCTACATTCAGGGATGTCAGCAAATCCAACATTTAGATTTTATCAACTATTTAAAAAAAAAAACATAAATGGTCTAATCACTCTGAATCCCAGAACATTGCCACCCAACCCCAAACAACGAAAGAAATCTGTCACATTCCACCATAAAAAAATGATGAATGTATCAAGCATCCAGTCTTGAGGAATAGTATAATCAACGAATAATATAACAAGAAACATACGCTTCTTGTAAATCTTAAAGCAAAACTTAAAAAGGGTTGGTAAGGAATTCATGCATAAATCTGTCCCATTCCACCATAAAAAAGATGAATATATCAAGCATCCAGTCTTGAGGAATAGTATAATCAGCTAATAATATAACAAGAAACATAAGCTTCTTGTAAATCTTAAAGCAAAACTTAAGAAGAGTTGGTAAGGAATTCATGCATACTGTCATACTGTGAGATGCATCAAGTCTTCCTTTAAGAATAATATAGACACCAACCCTAAAGACAGCCATAATGTGTTTTTTCACATATGTCTGTAAATTATATCTGCCACTATTAGGTAGTACTGTGACAAGTGACCCTGTGGTAACCGAAGGTCGGAACAATTTCAAGCGTTCCATGATATTAGAATATAGCCATGGTTCCAATGAGGTTAAGGGTTTGATTGAATCTAATTGGAAGATGTTGAAATTCAGTAAGGACATTGCTCATAAGATAGGTGAGCGGCCCAATTTTGTTTTCAAAACGGGAATGAATTTAAAGAAGATGTTTGAAAGGAAAAACTACCACAACAGAGTGGGGTGTGAGCAAGGAACAAGAAAATGTGGAAAGTGTGCAAATTGTAAATACATTTCAGAATGTACTAATATTACCTTAAACAACTATGAGGGTACTATTGTTCATTTTAGGAAGGGGACCTGTACAACCAAGGGTATAGTATATTTGGCTTACTGCAAGGATTGTATGAGTTTCTATGTGGGTAAATCAGAAAGGGCACTTGGTAAACGTATTTATGAACATGTTTACAGTATCAGGAGAGGGAATTTGAACAATGCATTATGTAAGCATTTACAAACAGAGCCTGCACATTCTATTTTTTCTTTTGGAATTTTAGAACAAGTTTTTCTGGACCCAAGGGGTGGTGACTGGGAAAACTGGTTGTGCTATAGGGAGACATTTTGGCAACTGAAATTAAATTCTTCCCAGCCACCAGGGTTGAATGAATATGTGTCAGTCAAACCACATTTAGTGAATAGAGCTGAGAAGCTATAAATTTTCATAGATGTGGTGGAGTGTTCATATTATTCATCCCCAATGCTTCCAATTCACATTTCCTTTATTTTTAATTCGCATTTCTTTTATTTTCTTGTTTAAAATTATTTGAACTTGATTGGGTTCAAATATTATATAAATATTGCTTAAAGCTTTTTAGCTTTTCAGATTTCATTTTGTAACTTTACATTACACTTTTAAAAGTGTTTAACTTGTCATTTTTACTAGATTTTATGTGTGTGTAGCACTTTAAATGTTTTGGCGCCTTTTATGAATGGATTTCATTTAAATAGGGTCCACTATAATGTACTTCGTTTTTTCACTTGAAAAACCCTGCATTTGAGCCAGGGTGAAAGCACTTGTGATATTTGAATACATTTAATTGACTGCCATCCTTGTTTTTGCCTGGACCATTTTTCCTGATTGATAGAGAGGTTGTTTTGCCAGAGAACAGCCTGCTGCCTTCCATTGAGGTAGGATTTAAACCATTGAATGGCCATAGAATTTAGACAGAATTATTGCACGGTGTCAATCAACATTTGGTGATCCACCATGTCGAACGCCTTGAAAAGATCAAGAGGGCTGAGGATATGCGGTTATTGTTTCGATTATTATTTATGGTATTGATAAATGCTATTAGGGCTGAGGTTGTGCTGTGGTTTGGACGGAAGCCGTGTTGGGTATTGGCCAAGAGTTGGTTTTGAATTAGGTGGTGCATGAGTTGTATGTGTATACATTTTTCCATAACCTTAGCTAGTGGAGAAAGTATAGCTATTGGTCTATAGTTGGAGAATTCAGTAGAGGAACCTCCTTTATGTAGTGGGATTACGTAGGATGTTTTCCAGATGGGAATTATAGCCTCTGCTATGGTACGATTAATTAGTATGGAAACTAGGTAGGCAATGGCCTCCGCTGATTTCTGAAGGTACTCGGCAGGGAGTTGGTCAGTGGAGAGGGTGGTGGGTTTTAATTTTTTGATCAAGGTACAGATAAGCAATGTGGACACTGGCTGGAAGCTGAATGAGGGCGGGTTTATAGGAGTGAGACTATCAGGGGCAGGGGAGCTGGGAGGTAATTGGCTAGCTAGGGCTTGGATTGTCTCTGTGAAGAAATGGTTAAAACTGTCTGAAACAACTTCAGGTAATTTATCACTGGTAGCGGCGGCGATAAGGGTAGACATTTTTCCAGGATGAAGAAGATTGTTTAGACCGGCCTAGAATTTCTGAGGGTTGTTCTGGTTTGCTATCTGTAAATTACAGTAGTATTGTTTTTTATCTTGTAAAATGGATTTTTTTGTTTCATTCCTAGCTTGCCTGTATTTAAGATGATCATGTGGGTTTTTAGTGGAGCGCCATAGAGCCCAAATTTTTTTCTGTTGGTAATTTTTAGTCTGGATTCTTTTGACAGCCATGGTGCAGTTTTTGCCTTTGTTCGCGTTGAGCGGGCTGGTGCATGCAAGTGGGTCAAGGATTTCAAGAAATTTGTTGTTGAAATATGTAACTCCAGCAGAAAATTAGTGGAAACGTTGTATTAACAGCTTACAATGAAAGGCTCAATGCTCAATAACACGAATATAAGTTTATTAACGCCACTCAGTTCACAAACGTTTTCGTCAAGATTATGACTTCATCAGATGAAGGCAGATGAATTACATCAGTTTAAATACTAAATTAATTAAGCACTTCGCCCCAATTAATTAGTACCACCACGTTAAAGGCATAAAATAAATATTTAAAATCCTCCACATTTACCATGTTATCTAAACTAATTTTAAAACGCTAAAAGCTTTCAAAATTTTGTATACAGGTTAAAACACCAACAGTATTATATAACATGTGAATATAAGATAAAAAATATATGTATTAGTAACTGCACAAGATATTTCTCAAATTTTGTCAGATTTGAGTTTCAAATATGGAATGATGGACACAGAATCATTGATCCCGGGAAATCTGTAAGATTCCAACAAAATTTGCCAGTATGTTTCCCTGTGGGATAAGATGACCTCCCATGGTCCACCCCTGGCTTCCTTAAGAACAGAATCCAAAACAAAGAAGGAAAAAATCGCTCCAGAACATGTAGTAAGGTGCTTGTATAGTGCATTGTTTGTGTCACATTTTTTCATATCATAATAATGTTCATATATTCTTCTACGGAGTTGCCTCTTGGTCTTGCCTACATAAAATGCTTGGCAGGCTTGACACACCGCCAGGTAGACAACCCCGTAGGATGAACAATTATACATTTTTCTGGAAATTATCCTCCTATTTCTACTCTCCAAATACACAAAGTCTTGGTTAAGAATGTATTTACACTGTGAACACCGTCCACACTTGTAAGTCCCTGTACGTGGACTTTCTTGGTAGGGTGGTGTATTATCCTGCTCCAAAATTCTTTTTATGTTGACACCTTTCCTATATACAGTTTTAAAAGAAACATTCTTAAATCTACCAAGGTCCGTTAATTCCTGAAAGGACTTAAATTCATTGTTTATGATTCTGCTAATGTTACCAATATTACTGCTAAAATCAGTGATATACAGTAACTGGTTCCTAAAAAGGTCAATCCGAGTGTTGACCTGCAATTTGTTCAAGGAACCCACCCCTAAAATAGGCTTAAATCTGGTGGATCTCGCTTTTGACACTTCTTCCTTGACAGAATCTATCATGTTTCTGGGGTACCCCCTCTCCAGAAACATCTCAGACAACTTGTCACACTCAATGTTGAATAACAGGTCCTGTGAGGTCATGCGGGAAGCCCTAACAAACTGTCCCTTGACAATACCTCTCTTTTGGTACCCAGGGTGGGAACTGGAAAAATGCAGGTAACTGTTAGAAAAAGTCGGCTTTCTGTAAACTGTGGAAATGAACCCTGTTTTGTCCTGGGTTAACGTTACATCCAAGTAGTTAACATATGCCTCGGATGTCTTGTATGTAAACTTTAAAAAGGTCGCAGTGCTTCCAATGTAACTAATAAATTCATGAATGGCCTCCACTGGGCCAACCCAAAAAATGCAGATATCATCCAAAAACCTGGAATAGTATGTCCAATTTTTTTCGTAACCACTGTTGTGGACAAATTTCTTTTCCCATACCGCCATGATGATATCTGCATAGGTTGGTGCACAGTTGGCCCCCATGGAAACCCCCTTAGTTTGTTGGAAGTATTCACCTGCATAAAAGATGTAGTTGTTCTTGAGTACTAACTCCAATAACCCTGTGATAACTCTTACGTCATTATGACAAATGCCAGGACATTCCCACAATGCCTCCTCTAACCATTCCAAGCCTATATCGGTGGGAATAGCTGAAAACAAATCAACCACATCTATTGTTAAAAACATGAGGTTTGGCCTGCACAGGTCATGAGTAATACTGCGTAGAAATTCCCAAGAGTCTTTGAGTAGATACGATTCTCTTCCCCAAACCTGTTTGAGTTTCCAATCCAAAAACTTGGAAAGCGGGTGTATTTTAGAACCTTGTGCTGCCACAATAGGCCGAAGTGGTGGATCCTCCACACATTTATGAATTTTAGGCACACCAAAAATTGTGGGCACTTTAGGATGATTATTTTCTAAAAATGAATAGGTGTCAAATTCAATGATTTCTTCATCTAACATATCTTTTATGGTCAAGTCGATTTTTTTGTAAGACAGATGAATTTCATTAATGGAGGAAAGAGAATACTCTGACAAAATTTGAGAAATATCTTGTGCAGTTACTAATACATATATTTTTTATCTTATATTCACATGTTATATAATACTGTTGGTGTTTTAACCTGTATACAAACATTTTGAAAGCTTTTAGCGTTTTAAAATTAGTTTAGATAACATGGTAAATGTGGAGGATTTTAAATATTTATTTTATGCCTTTAACGTGGTGGTACTAATTAATTGGGGCGAAGTGCTTAATTAATTTAGTATTTAAACTGATGTAATTCATCTGCCTTCATCTGATGAAGTCATAATCTTGACGAAAACGTTTGTGAACTGAGTGGCGTTAATAAACTTATATTCGTGTTATTGAGCATTGAGCCTTTCATTGTAAGCTGTTCATACAACGTTTCCACTAATTTTCTGCTGGAGTTTGCCCTGGACAGTCTTTTTACTTGGTTGGTTTGGTTTTTTGTCTTCGTGTTTTTGGTGAAATATGTAACTGCTTCTTCTAAGGGGAGGTGTTTTAACCTAGACCAGTTGCGGGAGTTAAGTTCCTACTGGAATTTGGCAGGGTCAAAGTCTTTCTTGTTTCTGACTTTTCTGAGTAAGGGTTGTTGATGATTGATGGCGTTTTGCTTAACTATGTAAGTGAGAAGGTGGTCACTTAGGTCATCAGGGAGGGTACCAGCAGTGTACAGTTGAGGATTACTATTTACGAGTATCCCGTCGAGTATGCTTTTTTTATGGTTGGGTTT
This sequence comes from Protopterus annectens, assembly GCF_019279795.1. Lineage (NCBI taxonomy): Eukaryota > Metazoa > Chordata > Ceratodontiformes > Protopteridae > Protopterus > Protopterus annectens. The sequence continues at coordinate 1,310,358,780 of NC_056747.1, read as the reverse complement.
ACCTAGCCTGGTAGGGGTAGTTATGATTTGTTTAAATGCATGCAGGTTAATGTGGGTAGAAGGGGAATCTGAAGAACAGGTGCCCCAGTCTATATTAAAGTCTCCAAGTAATAGGGTCCCTTGTGGGTAATGACATGATAGCCAGTGTAGGCTATATTCGAGTGTGGTTATATTATTGCCAGGGGGTGTATACATACAGATGATCTTGATGCATTTACTTTTGTTAAATTGCAATTTAGTGGCAAGAATTTCAGAGTTATTAATTTGAGGTGGTTGAATAACATCTAAGGTTACATTCAACTCAGATTTGTAGAGTATTGCTACCCCACCCCCTTCTGGAAACATGATCCAGCCTGTGTATGTTATACCCAAGTGGTAACACTTCATTGCCAGTAGTGTTAGGTTTTAACCAGGTCTCAGATAGACAGAGAATCTCAGGGGAGTGGACAACTAGGAGAGCATGCAGGCCATGCACCTTGTTATTGATGCTCCTAATATTGAGATGACAGGCCAGGAGAGAGTTAGTTGCTTTACTAAGTATAGTTTTGTGGTTTAGGTTATAGGTAGAGAGGGTGTATATATCAGAAGTGGATGGGCCAGGGTTGGGGTGAATGTCACCACCAAATAGAAGGCTAGGACTATACTTAGTTATAAGCTTCAGGAGTTTGTTTAAAAGTTTGTAATATTGTCTGGCTCTAGAACTAAAGTACCAAGGGTTAGTATGCAGAAAGCGTGAACAAGGTGATGAGTTGGTCCCATTGATATTAGTATGGCTGAGGGTGGGGTACTTTTCAGTTGGGGTGTCCTTTTGGGTACTGATAATCAATAAGCAGCTGGTTTACATAAAAGGTGAGTGTGTAGATGGCCAGTAGAATGGGTAGTAGAGAGTAATGTAACATTATGAAAGAAGGAGTATTGTAGTATGGATCTTGTTGTTAATGTGACACAACAGGAGAAGATCTGATGGTCACTTAGAGATAATAGCATGAGAGGAAAAAATATGGTAGTTGCAAGCTGATAGATTGTTAAAACAGGGTGGTAAGAGTATGTAGGTGGAAGCTGATAGGATATTGTAACAGGGGTGTGGTAAAAACACCTATAAATGTAGAGGTAGTGGGGGCGGGTGGAAATTGGGGGCAGGGAAGCAAACAGAGCGGGGCAAACACTGACTCCAAGTATTCCCTTAGGCTATATGCATGTAATGTTAATGGTTAAACTTTAACTGAAGTGTTTATGCTATAAATTAATTTTATTATTATTATTTTATTATTATTATTATATATTAATATATATAGAAACATAGGTGTACTATTCTGTTATCATACATATCAAGTATATATATTTCTTTTATATTCTATATATTCTTTACTTTTTGTATGCATGCACTTGCTTTATAAGCACCATTAGTCTAGATAATATATGTATTTGTATATGCATTTTATGTTAGTTCTATTTTTGTATGTTGTAGCTTTAAATGCTTGAGTTCATACATTAATTGCATTATTGAAACTGCATTTCTATTGGATGTTCATTTTTTAAAAATGAAGTAATGTTAGTATTCTGTGTCTGATGAAGCGGCTTGGATTGCTGTGAAAGCACTAACACATTAAAATTTTTTATGCCACATTCGGACTTTGGTTTGCAGTATCTGCTGTTTTAGATTGTCAAAATGTAAGAAGCGTTGGTAAGGATTTCATGCATACTGTCATACTGTGAGATGCATCAAGTCTTCCTTTAAGAATAATATAGACACCAACCCTAAAGACAGCCATAATGCCTTTTTTTCAATTATGTCTGTAAATTATAAAGTTTCACCCCGCCATGCTGTGAATTCATTGTAGGAATCCATAACTAACATCTTTACAAATTCAGATCTAATGTCATACCACCTACTATATACTACATATCTCTCATACCAATTCAGGCCACACTCCCATCATCAGCACTGACCAAGTTTCAAATACCTTCTCCAAAACAAAACAAAAAAAATCCTTTCAGCCAAATGACATATTCTTCTAGTGACTGGTAAGCTTAAAGCATCACTTAACCAAACCTGTTCTAAACATCTTAAATGCCTCTCCTTAAGATATGTAGCTGAAGAATGGAGAAACGCCACACATAGTCTTCGACCTTCCCAAGGATGGCTGCTTTACTATCACAGGTAATGATAGGCCCATCAGTCTCACTAAATCTAGCTATAAAATCATGGACTGAATCATTGCAGAATTAATCAGTAAGAATAAATGTTGTAGACCCTTCATTCTTCAGTTTTATTAGAGGTAGACCTTCGATGAAGGACTTCTCCCACTGCTTGTCTGGAATTAACCAAAACATTTGATACCATTCTTCACTTTGGTATCATAAGTAAGCTAGCTCTACTAAATATTAATGATTTTTATAGTTTACTGAACTGCTAAGTGATTATCAAATGAAATATGCGCAATCAGAATAAACTGTACACTCTTCAAAAAGAAAAATATAACTAGCAGTGCTCCTGAAGTCTCTATTCGAGATCCTGTCCTCTTTGCAGTCTATTTCTTTGAAATATGGGCAAATGCTAATTACCTTTGTCTAACTAAATTTACAGATGACTGCAAGCTAGGAAATCATCCTAAATTTCCTTTCAAATTCAGTAAAATTCCGGCAAGGCTTTGATCACATTAATATCTGATTGTCTAATCATACTCTCCCTGTAAATGTAAGGAAATGTGGTATAGCTACCTTTTACTCACTTTAAGACTGACATAGTGATCTGGGATTTAGTTACTTACACAGAGGATGAGCTGTCCTTAAAATAGCATATCTCCAGTACGTTCAGAAGACCCTGCTACCTCTTCCATGTTATCTGTCATGTCTTCTCATCTAGACACCACGCCATCCTAAGTCTACTTTATTCTGCCCTTGTTATTCCATCATAGAATGCAGTGCACCATTTAGCATGTATAAGCTCTAAAGCAATTTACTAACTAGAATGACCCAGCATTTTAAAAGTCAACTTTATTCAGGTCGACTAAAATCCATGTCCATATCCTCTGTGTCCTACAGATTCCAGTCAGATTAACACCTTCCAAGTCCTGAACTGTGACCCCTTCACTTAGGCCTATCCTGTCTGTTATTCCTAGCATTAGGATGTAGAGGAAAGCCAGTACAAAGTGGTATTTTCTAAACTTCCTCTGTTTTCCCAAAAACTTGTATTTTCCTTGCTCTTCTGAATGATGTTTATCTATTTTTATTTATTTTATTTATTTATTTATTTATTTATTTAACATTTGTTAACCAAGAAAGTCTGACTTGGAAAGAAGCTAGTTTTTAACGGAGGCCCAGGGAGAAATGCTACAGACATGTTACAAGGTGTATCAATAGGGTCTTGTTACATTTGCGTCATAACGTTGCATCACACTTCAGCTTTGAACACAATTACTTATCCTACACCCAGGAGCTTTTATTATTTGAGCAGAATCGCCAGTATTTTAGAGTATCAAGAAAGTACTCACTGCTGAGACGGAAATCTCTTGAATTTCTTATTTTATTTTACCACTCTAAAACGTTAAAATAATAAAATGAACAGCAGGATTGAGCGCTTTCTTCCCTCACATAGGGATTTCATCAGAATCAATCAGCATTCTCAAACACTTCCTTTTATATCAAACAATTATGACATCACAATTAATTATACAAAAAATCCATTAACATTAAGTAGGTTTCTGACCAATATTAAAAACAATGTTTATAAATATATTCTTAAAAAAAAAAAAAAAAAAGTGTATGCATACTAATTATAAAATACATGCATTCTAGTGAATTTATAAATATTATACAATCTTGTTAAAACATTTGAATTTATTTTCCAATTAAAGCCCTTTTGTTTAAAATAGGTTTGATAGAAATAATTTCATTTAAGCTAGGCATTTGCCCAGCTTGTAATTTAATTTGCCACCATATTTCTTTATCTTCTATGTGGCTTCTATAATCCCCACCTCTTGGTTCATGTGCAACTTTCTCTAAAATTCCAAAATTGAACTCTGTAAAGTGATTGCATGTTGTGGAATGTTTATATAACGCATTATTCAAGTTCTTTGTGACAATCTGATATGAATGTTCATACATCCTGTCCCTCAGCCTTCGTTCTGTTTTTCCCACGTAAAAGGCTGGACAGGATTTACACATAGCCAAATATACTATACCTCTAGTTTGGCAATTACCCTTAACAAAGTTAATTCTAGACAAAAAAATATTGTTTAATATAATGTGATCATTACTGTATATATATCTGCATTGAGAGCAGTTTCCACATTTTTAGTGCCACCATAAGTTTTCCTACCCTTACCACTTTCAAAGTTTCTTTTTTAATTCGGCCCTAATTTATAAACAAAATTAGGTTTATCTCCCTCAATACCCCATAATTTGGGGTTATTTTTAAGTATAATCCAATTCTTGTTTATAATATTTTCTACCTCTTTTACTTTACTACCAAATGGTATAACCATAGCTCTTTCAAATCTGGCAGCTTCCGATTCTCTGACTTTTTTACCATCTTCCACACTTATGTCAACACTTAAAAGGGGCTTGTATTTGTTACCCCATTCTCCTAAAACATATTCCTTATAATCCTGGATCACTTTTTTTGGGTACCCCCTTTCTTCAAACATTTTGGAAACCTGGGTAAGTTCATCATCTAAGTCTTTCCTTTCGGAAGTCATTCTTGCGACCCTAATCATCTGTCCCTTTATGATTCTATTTTTCTGCTTGATCGGGTGGTTGCTAGAATATTCCAAATAGGAGTTGCTAAATGTAGGTTTTCTGTATATTTTGGAACTAAAACCATTACTTCCTTTCTTAATGTATGTATCCAAATAATTGAGTCCCATGTTGTTGTATGTGTGTGTGAACCTAAGAAAGTTTGTACACCCATTTAAATATAGAATAAAGTCCTGAATCATATTTTCTGGACCTTTCCACAAAATGAATATGTCGTCCAAAAATCTAACGTATAGTGTCATGTACTTGTAAAATTGACTATTGAATACATAGTTTTGCTCCCAATGTAAAAGCACCATGTTGGCAAAAATGGGTGCACATGACGCCCCCATGGCTACACCCTTTGATTGCCTATAGTATTCCCCTTCAAATAGGATATAATTATTGTCCAGGACTATCTCCATAAAATCTATTAGTAATTATTTTTTGTTTTCGTCTAAATGGGTGTTGTTGTTTAAGCTCTCTGTAAAATATTCCATCCCTTCTTTTTTTGGGATGCTAGAAAACATGTCTGCAATGTCAATGGTTAATAGAAACAAGTTTTTTTCCCAACAATCTTTTTGAATTTTTGATAGAAAATCCCAGGAGTCCCTTACCAAGTGTTCGTTGTTAAAGATCTCATTTTTTAACCAAGAGTCTACTACAACTCCAAAAGGGTACGTTTTTGATCCTCTTCCATCAATGATGTACTTTTGGTATACCAAAAATGGTTGCTGTTTTTGGTTGTAATACTTTGAGAAATCTGTATAGGTCCCCCGATATCCTTTCTTCAATCAAATAATCTTCTAAATAAAAGTCAATTCTTTTATGACTTATATTGACTTCATTAATTGATGAATGTTGGTAGGTATTGATGTCATTTAGAATTTCAAATATCTTTTGCGAATATTCGAGAGAATTATACAGTACCATTCCCCCTCCCTTGTCGGGTCTCATGACTCTAATAGTCTCATCAGTTCTAGTTTTTATCAAAATTTCATTTTCTCTTTTACTTAAATTATTATGTGAGAAGCTTTTTCGAAAATGTTTATAGTGGGATCTGTTGGTGGAATAAAAGTACTTTTATTTTTTAACTCTGTATTTTTACGTCCGATTCCAGGTACATTTTGACCATCATACATATAAGCTAAATTTAATTTCCTTGTATACATTTTTAACTCTACAATTGTATCTATGTAATCAAATGGCTTGTTAGGGACAAATTTTAACCCCTTCATACATAAATTGAAATGTTCTTTTTGTATTTCCATTCCTGTGAAGTTATAAATGTGATACCCACCCATGGTGTACACTATCCCATCTTGTGCTATTACATCTACCATTCCTTGTTCTCTTGTCTGTGATTTTTCCACCCTGTGTTCCATCTACCTCTGTTGTCCCTTAGGCCCACATCCCAGTCTTGTCGGTACTGAAAATGGTGATTTTCGTTACTCTCAACATAATTATTGTTAGGATATTCAGAGTTTTTTCTTCTGTTTTCAGTATTTCTTCTATACTCTTTACGCTCATGGTGCTTATTAAACCATACTTTATTTGTTTTTTTATCATTATTATCATTTTTTAAAATGTATGCCTTATTACTTTTATAATCTTCCAGATCTCGCTTGAGTTTTTTACATTTTGTCTGAAATATCTTGTCACATTTAAAATCCACATTTTCGATCTTTCTATAATATAGTTCTTCCATTTCTGAAAGTAACAAATCATTTTTTATTTTACCATTCAATAATTCCATTTGTTCTATCAAATCACAGATTTTTTGATCATTATATATAATAATCTTTTCTATTAACTCCATGTTGCGTCTATCAAACATATCAATAAAGTCTGCCTTTGTATTGTCATCATAATCAATCCCAAATGGGAACTTATACAACCTAAGTCCCTTTGGTATAATCTTTTTTAATATACATTCTGCCAGGTAACCATTTTCCAACTGTAACTTTTTTAATAAAAAAAGCTTAGATTCAAAGCCAATAATCATTTCCTTAAGGCTACCTTCTGTGTTGACATCCAAATTAACAGCATTCTTCCCATACTTTTCATAACTTTGTTGGTCAGAAAACCCATATTGTTTATTAAATACATAATCATAATTAACTCCTTCCCTTCTCATTTCTCTTATTCTATTATTATCGTTATGTCCATTACTCACAGTTCTTGTTGAGGCACTAATATTGTCCATAGAGTTGCCTCTATCTCGTTCATTGGGGATACCAAGTCTGTTACAGTTCTCATTAGTTTTCTCGTCAGTTTGTTGCATTCTGCCTTGTTCACTCACTTTTGGTTTCGCTCCCGTTCTAACGTCACCCTTTTTGTTTTTTAGCTGCTTGTCGGTATTTTGTTCAAAAGGAATCCTTAAATTTCCATTGGGGCTTGCATCGTAGTTGGCATTCGCCTCGCTTGTAAAGGTGTCCACACCCGGCTTTTCGCCTCGCTGCGTGCCTAGCGTATCGTCATCATTAGGCGACGAAAACCTTTTCCTCTTTGGTTGCGTATGTTTAGTAGCCCCTTCCGACTGTGTGAAGAGCTCAATTAAACGTGTGAGCTCTCCTTTCATGTGCGCAAGTTCCGATTGAACTTGGTGAAACTCTTCCCTTCTAATAGGGGACAGAATGCCTGGAAAACCATCAAGCGAATCCATCTCAGGGTCCAAAAGTCGGCAATGAACCAAAATAAACGGACCCAACAGTGCAAAGTCCACAAACCAAGAAAGTAGTCATTGCTGAGACGGAAATCTCTTGAATTTCTTATTTTATTTTACCACTCTAAAACGTTAAAATAATAAAACGAACAGCAGGATTGAGCGCTTTCTTCCCTCACATAGGGATTTCATCAGAATCAATCAGCATTCTCAAACACTTCCTTTTATATCAAACAATTATGACATCACAATTAATTATACAAAAAATCCATTAATATTAAGTAGGTTTCTGACCAATATTAAAAACAACGTTTATAAATATATTCTTAAAAAAAAAAAAAAGTGTATGCATACTAATTATAAAATACATGCATTCTAGTGAATTTATAAATATTATACAATCTTGTTAAAAACATTTGAATTTATTTTCCAATTAAAGCCCTTTTGTTTAAAATAGGTTTGATAGAAATAATTTCATTTAAGCCAGGCGTTTGCCCAGCTTGTAATTTAATTTGCCACCATGTTTCTTTATCTTCTATGTGGCTTCTATAATCCCCACCTCTTGGTTCATGTGCAACTTTCTAGTATTTTAGAGTATGGTTGGAAACGCATTGGTAATTTAACTTTGTGTACAATAGCTTTAAATGTATTGAAAACAGCAGTCTACTTTCAGAAGATTTAGCTGTGTAGTTTTGTATGCTGCTTAAATGATTCATGATCTGTTTGATTTGCAGAAAATCACTTCTAGCTTTTTTCTTCCTGTGTAGTCCAAGCAGACTAACATAAGCTTTAAGTTATGCATGTCTTTTGAAATCAAGTTACTTATTTTCTGGTATCTCTGATCTGGTTCCAAGTGTAGGTGCTGCCAGAAAAGGTATTTCTTTAACTGGAATTAAATTGTACTTGTATAAATAGGATTGTCAAGATTTAGATTCTGTTTTGCTTCATATGGCCACATGAAATTATATTTGTGAGCCACTGAAGCTGACCTGATGAATTACATTTTGTTTAGCCAGGAAATTATATTAATAATCTGAAACCTTCCCTTAAAAAATTGAACACAGAAACTTAAGACAGGCTTCATTGCTGGACCTTTTAAGTAAGGACAATAGTTTTTATATTACAATTTGTGACGAAAGAAATGTGATATCAGACATTCTAGAATAAAGTTGTTGATGATGGAAAATGGCGTTAGATTGTGAGAATCAGAAAAGCTGATTTAGTTCCTGGTTGCTGTACATCATTCACTGTCATTTAACAAAGAGGACTGAAGCTCTGACTTGATAATGAGCTGTTTCCTGTTCTAAGTGTGCAGGGTTTGAATCTTTCTACCTTCATTTCCTTACTGCATGATGTTAAGCACATCACATAACCAGAAAGTGCTTTGGGACGACTGGAAAACTGGCCTAGGCTCCCCAGTGGTCTCCTTGTCTCCATGGCTAGTAACTACCTGTGAACGAAGTAGTAGCAGCTTCCTTTGAACTATGCTGCTAATGTTAAGTCACCTGCTTTGCAACAAATAAGGTAATAAACCTTAACGTTTCTTATTTGCAATTAGATTATATAGCGGTGCACTGGGGGGTTGGCTATGATTTATTTAAGGTAACAATTAGTAGGGGGTTACATTGTTTGGACTGTTGTGTGTATAACTTAAGGTATGCTCACCATTTGTACAGCTTGTCTTATTTGACAGACACTTAGCATTTGTTCATTTGAGGTTCTAATAAACTGATTACATGATTCTGTTATTATATCATATGTTTTACTTTGGGTGCCATGTAGAGTAAAATGGACTGTGACTCTATCATGTTTAAAGCTATTTTTATTAAAATACATTTTTATTTATATAGTGGCTGTTCCTTAATGTGAGATTAGAAGGAATAACTGAGTTTTAATTGTGGCTTTTTGTCATTGCCGACTTTATAACCTGCTAGAATGTTAAAATGAATTAATTAACAAATGTATTAAGAAATATCTTATTCAGGATTAGGCAGTAACATAATAAATTACATACAAAGAGAGCCGTGGTGGATTTTACTTTTCAGAATACATACCTTAAAAGTATAAGCCATAACCATATCAAATTATAGGTCAGTGTGTCTGCATACAAACCTAATAAGAGGCAATGACATATCCGTCTTTTCCTACAGTTAAATGGAATAAAAAGAGATATAGAACTAAGCTAAAATCAAGGATGTGTATTAGAGTATATTGTGTGAGGTAAAAACTAACATTTTAATAATGCTTGGAAAAGAAAAATACTTAGTTTGTCAAATGCTTTCTCAGCATCTAAATTTGATGTTAATAATGAAGTATGTTAGCTACTTCTTTTGCACAAAAGTACTGTGTTTTATGTTATCATGAGATTGTCTGCTTGGAACAAAGCCATAGTGACTGCTACCTATTATGTTTTCAAATATTGATTCTACTAGTCAGCATTGATGCAGATGTTTTGTAATCAAGATATTAGATGGAAATGAACTCTCACTTAGATGGACAGGTTTTGGACTCTGCCCTGCTTTCACAATTAAAGAGATCTGATTTTTATTTTTTTTCTAGGATAAATGAGGATTTATCTCATTAAAACATTTATTATCAAAAATTGAAAGAGCAGTACAGGACACCATTTCTATTCTATCATTTGCACGTTTTTTTTTTTTTTTTTTGGATCAGAAGCCTTCCTTAAGAGTATCAGTTTCATAAATTTTAATATTACTCCTGTGATTAATATGAAACGACTTTTGCTGCTCTGCTATAGAAAAACATTCAACAATTACAGTTCACAAAAGAACTGCTGATGGTGGAAACCAGTTGTATTCAGTTTATTAGGCTTTTAATGCAGAAAAGAGCTCCACAAGGTAATGTAGTATATTTCTGATAAAAATTTGTACTGCTCTAACTGGCCACCAGTCCTGTGTCAAAGCTTTGTCTTCAAAGAATTTACTAGTCTCTGATCACCATCAAAATATTTCCGTCTGAAGTCTGCTAGTGCAAAATCATTACATATACATGTATATATATATATATATATATATATATATATATATATATATATATATTTATATTTCATAATTTTTTGTAGTCTGAACTCACTTATCTAATTCCTGTAAAAATCCAGGGCATAAGAACATATTACACATCTTACCGTAAGCACACAGACAGTTGTCACACACTCCCATATATTCCATGTTACTGTTTCATATACCATCTATATAAACATATTACACATCTTACAGTAAACACACAGACAGTTGTCACACATTCCCATATATGCCACGTTACTGTTTCATATGTCCTCTATATAAATGTTACACATCTTACTGTAAGCACACAGACAGTTGTCACACACTCCCATATATTCCACATTACTGTTTCATATGTCCTCTATATAAACATATTACACATCTTACCGTAAGCACATAGACAGTTGTCACACACTCAGATATATTCCACATTACTGTTTCATATGTCCTCTATATAAACATATTACACATCTTACCGTAAGCACATAGACAGTTATCACACACTCAGATATATTCCACATTACTGTTTCATATGTCCTCTATATAAACATATTACACATCTTATCGAAAGCACACAGGCTGTTGTGACACCCTTCCATATAGTCCACGTTACTGTTTCATATGTCCTCTATATAAACATATTGCACATCTTACCATAAGCACACAGACAGTTGCTACACACTCCCATGAATTCCACGTTACTGTTTCACATGTCCATTATATAAACATATTACACATCTTACTGTAAGCACACAGACAGTTGTTACACACTCCCATGAATTCCACGTTACTGTTTCATATGTCCTCTATATGAACATATTGCACATTTTACCATAAGCACACAGACAGTCGTCACACACTCCCATATATTCCACGTTACTGTTTCCTTTGTCCTCTATATAAACATATTACACATCTTACCGTAAGCACACAGACAGTTGTCACACACTCCCATATATTCCACATTACTGTTTCATATGCCCTCTATATAAAATTATTACACATCTTACCAAAAGCACACAGACAGTTGTCACACACTCCCATATATTCCATGTTACAGTTTCATATGTCCTCTATATAAACATATTACACATCTTACCATAAGCACACAGACAGTTGTCACACACTCCCATATAGTCCACTTTACTCTTTTCATATGATCTCTATATAAACATATTACACATCTTACTGTAAGCACAGAGACAGTTGTCACACCCTTCCATATATTCCACATTACTGTTTTATATGTCCTGTATATAAACATATTGCACATCTTACTGTAAGCACACAGACAGTTGTTACCCACTCCCATGAATTCCATGTTATTGTTTCATATGACCTCTATATAAAAGTATTACACCTTACCATAAGCACACAGAGAGTTGTCACACACTCCCACATATTCCACGTTTCTGTTTCATATGCCGTCTATATAAACATATTACACATCTTACCGCAAGCACACAGACAGTTGTCACACACTCCCATATATTCCACTTTTCTGTTTCATATGTCATATATAAACATATTGCACATCTTACCATAAGCACAGACAGTTGTCACCCCCTTCCATATATTCCACATTACTGTTTCATATTTCCTCTTTATAAACATATTGCACATCTTACCATAAGCACACAGACAGTTATTACCCACTCCCATGAATTCCACTTTATTGTTTCATATGACCTCTATATAAAAATATTACACATCTTATCGTAAGTACAGAGAGAGTTGTCATACAGTCCCATATATTCCACATTTCTGTTTCATATGCCATCTCTATAAACATATTACACATCTTACCGCAAGCACCCAGACAGTTGTCACACACTCCCATATATTCCACTCTACTGTTTCATATGTCCTCTATATAAACATATTACACATCTATTGTAAGCACGGAGGCAGTTGTCACACCCTTCCATATATTCCACGTTACTGTTTCATATGTCCTCTATATGAACATATTGCACATCTTACCATAAGCACACAGACAGTTGTCACACACTCCCATAAATTCCACGTTACTTTTTCATATGTCCATTATATAAATATATTACACATCTTACCGTAAGCACACAGACAGTTGTTACACACTCCCATATATTCCAAGTTACTGTTTCATATGTCCTCTATATAAAATTATTACACATCTTACCATAAGGACACAGACAGTTGTCACACACTCCCATATATTCGCATCATACTGTTTCATATATCCTGTATGTAAATATATTACACATCTTACCATAAGCACACAGACAGTTGTGACACACTCCCATATATTCCACATTACTGTTTCATATGCCATCTATATAAACATATTACACATCTTACCGTAAGCACACAGACATTTGTCACACACTCCCATATATTCCACGTTACTGTTTCATATGCTGTCTATATAAACATATTCCACATCTTACCATAAGCACAGAGACAGTTGTCACACACTCCCATATATTCCACGTTACTGTTTCATATGTCCTCTATATAAACATCTTACACATCTTACCGCAAGCACACAGACAGCTGTCACACACTCCCATATATTCCACATTACTGTTTCATATGTCCTCTATATAAACATATTGCATATCTTACTGCAAGCACACAGGCAGTTGTCACACACTCCCATATATTCCACGTTACTGTTTCATATGTCCTCTGTATAAACATATTACACATCTTACTGTAAGCACAGACACAGTTGTCACACCCTTCCATATATTCCACGTTACTGTTTCATATGTCCTCTATATAAACATATTGCACATCTTACCGTAAGCATACAGACAGTTGCTACACACTCCCATGAATTCCACGTTACTGTTTCACAGGTCCATTATATAAACATATTACACATCTTACCATAAGCACACAGACAGTTGTTACACACTCCCATGAATTCCACGTTACTGTTTCATATGTCATCTATATGAACATATTGCACATCTTACCATAAACAGACTATTGTCACACACTCCCATATATTCCACGTTACTGTTTCCTTTGTCCTCTATATAAACATATTACACATCTTACCGTAAGCACACAGACAGTTGTCACACACTCCCATATATTCCACGTTACTGTTTCATATATCTTGTATATAAATATATTACACATCTTACCATAAGCACACAGACAGTTGTGACACACTCCCATATATTCCACATTACTGTTTCATATGCCATCTATATAAACATATTACACATCTTACCATAAGAACACAGTTGTCACACACTCTCATATATTCCACGTTACTGTTTCATATGTCCTCTATATAAACATATTACACATCTTACTGTAAACACAGAGGCAGCACACCCTTCCATATATTCCACGTTACTGTTTCATATGTCCTATATATAAACATATTGCACATCTTACTGTAAGCACACAGACAGTTGTTACCCACTCCCATGAATTCCATGTTGTTTCATATGACCTCTATATAAAAATATTACACATCTTACCATAAGCACACAGAGAGTTGTCAAACACTCCCATATATTCCATGTTTCTGTTTCATATGCCGTCTATATAAGCATATTAAACATCTTACCGCAAGCACACAGACAGTTGTCACACACTCCCATATGTTTCATGTTTCTGTTTCATATGTCCTATATATAAACATATTACACATCTTACCATAAGTACAGAGACAGTTGTCACACCCTTCCATATATTCCACGTTACTGTTTCATGTGTAACTTATTACACATCTTACCATAAGCACACAAACAGTTGTCATGCACTCCCATATATTCCATGTTACTGTTTCATTTGTCCTCTATATAATCATATTGCACATCTTACCGCAAGCACACAGACAGTTGCCACACACTCCCATATATTCCATGTTACTGTTTCATATGTCTTCTATATAAAAATATATTACACATCTTACCATAAGCACACAGACAGTTGTCACACACTCCCATATATTCCACTTTTCTGTTTCATATGTCCTCTATATAAACATATTACACATTGTACCGTAAGTACACAGATAGTTGTTACACACTCCCATGAATTCCATGTTATTGTTTCATATGACCTCTATATAAAAATATTACACATCTTACCATAAGCACACAGAGAGTTGTCACACACTCCCATGTATTCCATCATACTGTTTCATATATCCTGCATATAAACATAGTACATATCTTACCATAAGCACACAGTTGTCACACACTCCCATGTATTCCACATTACTGTTTCATATGCCGTCCATATAAACATATTACACATCTTACCATAAGCACACACACAGTTGTCACACACTCCCATATATTCAACATTACTGTTTCATATGTCCTCTATATAAACATATTGCACATCTTACCATAAGCACACAGACAGTTGCTACACACTCCCATGAATTCCACGTTACTGTTTCACATGTCCATTATATAAACATATTACACATCTTACTGTAAGCACACAGACAGTTGTTACACACTCCCATGAATTCCACGTTACTGTTTCATATGTCCTCTATATGAACATATTGCACATTTTACCATAAGCACACAGACAGTTGTCACACACTCCCATATATTCCACGTTACTGTTTCCTTTGTCCTCTATATAAACATATTACACATCTTACCGTAAGCACACAGACAGTTGTCACACACTCCCATATATTCCACATTACTGTTTCATATGTCCTCTATATAAAATTATTACACATCTTACCAAAAGCACACAGACACTTGTCACACACTCCCATATATTCCATGTTACAGTTTCATATGTCCTCTATATAAACATATTACACATCTTACCATAAGCACACAGACAGTTGTCACACACTCCCATATAGTCCACTTTACTCTTTTCATATGATCTCTATATAAACATATTACACATCTTACTGTAAGCACAGAGACAGTTGTCACACCCTTCCATATATTCCACATTACTGTTTTATATGTCCTCTATATAAACATATTGCACATCTTACTGTAAGCACACAGACAGTTGTTACCCACTCCCATGAATTCCATGTTATTGTTTCATATGACCTCTATATAAAAATATTACACCTTACCATAAGCACACAGAGAGTTGTCACACACTCCCACATATTCCACGTTTCTGTTTCATATGCCGTCTATATAAACATATTACACATCTTACCGCAAGCACACAGACAGTTGTCACACACTCCCATATATTCCACTTTTCTGTTTCATATGTCATATATAAACATATTGCACATCTTACCATAAGCACAGACAGTTTTTACCCCCTTCCATATATTCCACATTACTGTTTCATATTTCCTCTTTATAAACATATTGCACATCTTACCATAAGCATACAGACAGTTATTACCCACTCCCATGAATTCCACTTTATTGTTTCATATGACCTCTATATAAAAATATTACACATCTTATCGTAAGCACAGAGAGAGTTGTCACACAGTCCCATATATTCCACATTTCTGTTTCATATGCCATCTCTATAAACATATTACACATCTTACCGCAAGCACCCAGACAGTTGTCACACACTCCCATATATTCCACTCTACTGTTTCATATGTCTTCTATATAAACATATTACACATCTATTGTAAGCACAGAGGCAGTTGTCACACCCTTCCATATATTCCACGTTACTGTTTCATATGTCCTCTATATGAACATATTGCACATCTTACCATAAGCACACAGACAGCTGTCACACACTCCCATAAATTCCACGTTACTTTTTAATATGTCCATTATATTAATATATTACACATCTTACCGTAAGCACACAGACAGTTGTTACACACTCCCATATATTCCAAGTTACTGTTTCATATGTCCTCTATATAAAATTATTACACATCTTACCATAAGGACACAGACAGTTGTCACACACTCCCATATATTCGCATCATACTGTTTCATATATCCTGTATGTAAATATATTACACATCTTACCATAAGCACACAGACAGTTGTGACACACTCCCATATATTCCACATTACTGTTTCATATGCCATCTATATAAACATATTACACATCTTACCGTAAGCACACAGACATTTGTCACATACTCCCATATATTCCACGTTACTGTTTCATATGCTGTCTATAAAAACATGTTCCACATCTTACCATAAGCACAGAGACAGTTGTCACACACTCCCATATATTCCACGTTACTGTTTCATATGTCCTCTATATAAACATATTACACATCTTACCGCAAGCACACAGACAGTTGTCACACACTCCCATATATTCCACATTACTGTTTCATATGTCCTCTATATAAACATATTGCACATCTTACCGCAAGCACACAGGCAGTTGTCACACACTCCCATATATTCCACGTTACTGTTTCATATGTCCTCTGTATAAACATATTACACATCTTACTGTAAGCACAGACACAGTTATCACACCCTTCCATATATTCCACGTTACTGTTTCATATGTCCTCTATATAAACATATTGCACATCTTACCGTAAGCATAGAGACAGTTGCTACACACTCCCATGAATTCCACGTTACTGTTTCACAGGTCCATTATATAAACATATTACACATCTTACCATAAGCACACAGACAGTTGTTACACACTCCCATGAATTCCACGTTACTGTTTCATATGTCCTCTATATGAACATATTGCACATCTTACCATAAACAGACTATTGTCACACACTCCCATATATTCCACGTTACTGTTTCCTTTGTCCTCTATATAAACATATTACACATCTTACCGTAAGCACACAGACAGTTGTCACACACTCCCATATATTCCACGTTACTGTTTCATATATCTTGTATATAAATATATTACACATCTTACCATAAGCACACAGACAGTTGTGACACGCTCCCATATATTCCACATTACTGTTTCATATGCCATCTATATAAACATATTACACATCTTACCATAAGAACACAGTTGTCACACACTCTCATATATTCCACGTTACTGTTTCATATGTCCTCTATATAAACATATTACACATCTTACTGTAAACACAGAGGCAGCACACCCTTCCATATATTCCACGTTACTGTTTCATATGTCCTATATATAAACATATTGCACATCTTACTGTAAGCACACAGACAGTTGTTACCCACTCTTGCTCCAATCCAAGCCCCTGTACTCGGGCAGAACGTGAAAAAGTTAACAAACGTGAAAATCTCTACTAACAGAACTCAAGGCAGCAGTTTTGCTCGTACACAATGTTTTAATGTATAAAATCAGAATACATCCAAATGGTTTAGCGCTTTCATCTGTCGCAGACAGATTTCATCAGAACCAAGCTCTCAGTCTCACACTCTGACGTTTATAGTTGCATTTTGGCGCCTTTTTTATATATAAAACCTTGTAATAAAACTTTTTAATACAAAACCTTTTATAAATAAAATAGTTCATAAAAACTTCTGTATTACATATGTTACATCGTTACATTAATAACCAATAACATAGTAATGTGTAACAATTAAAAACCTTATACTTATTAAAGACATAATATGTAAACACTTATTTATAAAATTAATATAAATAGATAATAATACATATATACCTCCTACTCATCTAAACATGTCTACTCATTATGCTACATAAACCGTGTACTCTTAGGCCAGTCAGGAACTTATACACAATGTCTGCTTGCAATTATATAACACTGTACGACAATAGAATTAATGTAACGATGTAACATATGTAATACAGAAGTTTTTATGAACTATTTTATTTATAAAAGGTTTTGTATTAAAAAGTTTTATTACAAGGTTTTATATATAAAAAAGGCGCCAAAATGCAACTATAAACGTCAGAGTATGAGACTGAGAGCTTGGTTCTGATGAAATCTGTCTGCGACAGATGAAAGCGCTAAACCATTTGGATGTATTCTGATTTTATACATTAAAACATTGTGTACGAGCAAAACTGCTGCCTTGAGTTCTGTTAGTAGAGATTTCACGTTTGTTAACTTTTTCACGTTCTGCCCGAGTACAGGGGCTTGGATTGGAGCAAGAGTACTGGTTGGTGTGATTCGTGTTTTTGTTCCTAGTTGTTACCCACTCCCATGAATTCCATGTTGTTTCATATGACCTCTATATAAAAATATTACACATTTTACCATAAGCACACAGAGAGTTGTCACACACTCCCATATATTCCACGTTTCTGTTTCATATGCCGTCTATATAAGCATATTAAACATCTTACCGCAAGCACACAGACAGTTGTCACACACTCCCATATATTTCATGTTTCTGTTTCATATGTCCTATATATAAACATATTACACATCTTACCATAAGTACAGAGACAGTTGTCACACCCTTCCATATATTCCACGTTACTGTTTCATGTGTAACTTATTACACATCTTACCATAAGCACACAAACAGTTGTCATACACTCCCATATATTCCATGTTACTGTTTCATTTGTCCTCTATATAATCATATTGCACATCTTACCGCAAGCACACAGACAGTTGTCACACACTCCCATATATTCCATGTTACTGTTTCATATGTCTTCTATATAAAAATATATTACACATCTTACCATAAGCACACAGACAGTTGTCACACACTCCCATATATTCCACTTTTCTGTTTCATATGTCCTCTATATAAACATATTACACATTGTACCGTAAGTACACAGATAGTTGTTACACACTCCCATGAATTCCATGTTATTGTTTCATATGACCTCTATATAAAAATATTACACATCTTACCATAAGCACACAGAGAGTTGTCACACACTCCCATGTATTCCATCATACTGTTTCATATATCCTGCATATAAACATAGTACATATCTTACCATAAGCACACAGTTGTCACACACTCCCATGTATTCCACATTACTGTTTCATATGCCGTTCATATAAACATATTACACATCTTACCATAAGCACACAGACAATTGTCACACACTCCCATATATTCAACATTACTGTTTCATATGTCCTCTATATAAACATATTGCACATCTTACCGTTAGCACGCAGACAGTTGTCACACACTCCCATATATTCCACGTTACTGTTTCATATATCCTCTATATAAACGTATTACACTTCTTACTGTAAGCACACAGTTGTCACACACACCCATACATTCCACATTACTGTTTCATATGCTGTCTATATAAACATATTACACATCTTACTGTAAGCACACAGACAGTTGTCACACACTCCCATATATTCCATGTTACATTTTCATATATCCTCTATATAAACATATTACACATCTTACCTTAGGCACACAGACAGTTGTCACACACTCCCATATATTCCACATTACTGTTACATATGCCGTCTATATTAACATATTACACATCTTACTGTAAGCACACAGACAGTTCTCACACCCTTCCATATATTCCACGTTTCTGTTTCGATGTCCTGTATATAAACATATTGCACATCTTACTGTAAGCACACAGTTGTCACACACTGTCATATATTCCACGTTACTGTTTCATATCTCCTCTATATAAACATATTACACATCTTACCATAAGCACACAGAGAGTTATCACACACTCCCATATATTCCATGTTACTGTTTCATATGTCGTCTATATAAACATAATACACATCTTACCGTAAGCACACAGACAATTGTCACACACTCCCATATATTCTACGTTACTGTTTCATATGTCCTCTATATAAACATATTACACATCTTTCCATAAGCACACAGAGAGTTATCACACACTCCCATATTTTCCACTTTCCTGTTTCATATGTCCTCTATATAAACATATTTCACATCTTACCATAAGCACGCAGACAGTTGTCACACACTCCCATATATTCCACGTTACTGTTTCATATATCCTCTATATAAACGTATTACACTTCTTACTGTAAGCACACAGTTGTCACACACTCCCATACATTCCACATTACTGTTTCATATGCTGTCTATATAAACATATTACACATCTTACTGTAAGCACACAGACAGTTGTCACACACTCCCATATATTCCATGTTACATTTTCATATGTCCTCTATATAAACATATTACACATCTTACCTTAGGCACACAGACAGTTGTCACACACTCCCATATATTCCACATTACTGTTACATATGCCGTCTATATTAACATATTACACATCTTACTGTAAGCACACAGACAGTTGTCACACCCTTCCATATATTCCACGTTTCTGTTTCAGATGTCCTGTATATAAACATATTGCACATCTTACTGTAAGCACACACTTGTCACACACTGTCATATATTCCACGTTACTGTTTCATATCTCCTCTATATAAACATATTACACATCTTACCATAAGCACACAGAGAGTTATCACACACTCCCATATATTCCATGTTACTGTTTCATATGTCGTCTATATAAACATAATACACATCTTACCGTAAGCACACAGACAATTGTCACACACTCCCATATATTCTACGTTACTGTTTCATATGTCCTCTATATAAACATATTACACATCTTTCCATAAGCACACAGAGAGTTATCACACACTCCCATATTTTCCACTTTCCTGTTTCATATGTCCTCTATATAAACATATTCCACATCTTACCATAAGCACACAGAAAGTTGTCACACACTCCCACATATTCCACGTTACTGATTCATATGTCCTCTATATAAACATATTACACATCTTACCATAAGCACACAGACAGTTGTCACACACTGCCGTATATTCCACATTACTGTTCCATATGTCCTCTGTATAAACATATTGCACGTCTTACCATACGCACACAGACAGTTGTTACACACTCCCATGAATTCCACGTTATTATTTCATATGTCCATTATATAAACATATTACACGTCTTACCCAAAGCACTCAGACAGTTGTCACACACTCCCATATATTCCATCATACTGCTTCATATATCCTGTATATAAATATATTACACAACTTACCATAAGCACACAGTTGTCACACTCCCATATATTCCACTTTACTGTTTCATATGTCCTCTAGATAAACATATTCCACATCTTACCATAAGCACACAGACAGTTGTCACACACTCCCATATATTCCACGTAACTGTTTCATATGTCCTCTAGATAAACATATTCCACATCTTACCATAAGCACACAGACAGTTGTTACACACTCCCATGAATTCCACGTTATTATTTCATATGTCCATTATATAAACATATTACACGTCTTACCCAAAGCACTCAGACAGTTGTCACACACTCCCATATATTCCAACATACTGTTTCATATATCCTGTATATAAACATATTACACATCTTACCATAAGCACACAGTTGTCACACACTCCCATATATTCCACATTACTGTTTCATATGCTGTATATATAAACATATTACACATCTTACCGTAAGCACACAGACTGTTGTCACACACTCCCATATAGTCCACGTTACTATTTCATATGCCATCTATATAAACATATTACACATCTTACCATAAGCACACAGACAGTTGTTACCTACTCCCATGAATTGCACGTTATTGTTTCATATGACCTCTATATAAAAATATTACACATCTTACCGTAAGCACACAGAGTTTTCACGCACTCCCATATATTCCATGTTTCTGTTTCATATGCCATCTATATAAACATATTACACATCTTACCGCAAGCACACAGACAGTTGTCACACCCTCCCATATATTCCACGTTTCTGTTTCATATGTCCTGTATATAAACATGTTACACATCTTACCATAAGCACAGAGACAGTTGTCACACCCTTCCATATATTCCACGTTACTGTTTCTTATGTCCTCTTTATAAACATATTGCACATCTTACCATAAGCACGCAGACAGTTGTTACACACTTCCATGAATTCCACGTTATTGTTTCATATGACCTCTATATAAAAATATTACACATCTTATCGTAAGCACACAGAGAGTTGTCACACACTTCCATATATTCCACGTTTCTGTTTCATATGCCATCTATATTAACATATTACAGATGTTACCATAAGCAGAGAGACAGTTGTCACACCCTTCCATATATTCCATGTTACTGTTTCATAAGTCCTCTATATAAACATATTGCACATCTTACCGTAAGCACACAGGCAGTTATCACATACTCCCATATATTCCATGTTACTGTTTCATGTGTAACATATTACACATCTTACCATAAGCATACAGACAGTTGTCACACACTCCTATATATTCCACATTACTGTTTCATATGTCTTCTATTTAACATTATTTTATTCATATATATACAACCATTGCACCTTTTTTGTGTATGTGGATACCACTGGATTTTAATTATTTCTCTGCAATAAATTGTTTATGCCATGTCTGTGGAGTCTCTTATTATTATTATATTATTCTTCTTCTCTTCACAGCTGCTTGAAATTAAATGCAAATATCAAAATATTCCTTCTTTCCAATGAATTCCTGTCGCTTCGGGTATCCAGTAAATCTTTTTTCTATATATCTGTCTCTCTGCCTATCTTTGTATTTGTCAATCTGTTTTCCTACTTGAAGAAGTTCTGAGAGTAAATAACTACTCTTTCTTTAACACTGTCCAAGATAGCCAGTAGCAGTAGTGCTGCCCAAGTCACGCTGTGGTACCACATTAAACAGTGATGCCATTCCAACATAAGAATGTGTACATAATCTCTCTGTCTATCTCTTTTTTTGTCACTTTGTTTGTCCCTCTGTCTTTCTCTTTGCAATGGTGCTGGCCTTCAAGAGGATTGCTCAGTGCCTACCCAGTGTACTTCGCTGTAGTAACTGTCAGTGTACCCACTTCCTGTCCCACTCCTCAAGTTGTATAGGAAAGAATAAGTACCATAACTCAAGTCTCACCCATTGGCACATCCTTGAATGTCTCAGAAGTGATAAGCCTGTATCCATAATTGTAGAGATGTGCACCACGAAAATGCTGTGTACATCAGAATGCAGAACGTAGCCCCTGCCATAAATTCTGCTTGCTCAGAAGTGCAGTATGCTATATGCTGCTCAAGATGGAGCTGACAAAACTGTGCCTGCGACAAAGCATCCCCCGAGGGGAAAGTTATAGGACGTATGCAGATGGAAAGGTAAGTATGTAAGAGTATATAACCCTGTGACTGTAGTAGAGTGGGGAACACTAGCCCTCCCACAATAGTACCTTTCAGCACCGTCAGTCTCCGTCCCTGATTTCATCATCTCAGATATATAGGCACTTGTTGCTTATGATTGTGTGCTTGTTTATTTCTTTTTCCTTCAGCTTCGCTTTCAACTGAGGCATAGACTGCTCGTGTACAAATGTTCTTGTGGTACTCATGTATGTACCTTGAATCCCACATCTTCCAAGATCAGAGAACTGATTATGGCTCTGGACAGCTTGACCAATAACTGGGACTGTACATCAGGCATGCATCACTAGTCGTGTGATACTGACGTTAGCATTCTTACATCTGAGCCTTCTGAAGACTCTGTGAGTTTTTAAGATCAGCTGGAAAATATACTGTCATTAGAGTACTGTTCTTACCTCAGCGATGCCAGAATTTCCAGCAGATATCAAACTTGGAGAAGGATAAAAAAGGAGCGTGTGTGTATGTATTGTAGTAAACATTCACATTTCTGTTGTTCTGTGGTTACACCTATCAAAGCACTAACAGGTGAGATCACATGACTGTGAGCCTTCTTAGTCTTTTAAGCAAACAGGTGTTAAATTACATGGAGTAAAACAAAATGTACATGACAGTGAACCTTGTTTACTTTCTGTTTATTATTTTGTTACTTAATTTTAGTAACGATAGAGAATGTCCTTCATTACTCGTCTTGTACATTTTTGCTCTCACTAGACCCTGCTAAAGAAGCCTTTTAAAGCTCAGCATTTGGCTCATGTCTGAAATACATGACCTGTGAATAAATGAGTGCTCTGCCTTAATATGTGGATTGAATACTTAATGTTTATCCATTCAATTCATCTGGAGAAATGAGGTGGTAAAGCTTTTCAATCAACATCTTGCATCCATATGGTAAATTGTTTAAGTTAAAAGTAGAACACAGAGGTCTTCTGATTAAAAAGTGTACACAGCACTGCAAATGGTTCATAGAGGATACAAAGCATGCATAATTATTTTACACACCTCTTGATTACATGTTTAGGAAGTACTTCAAAAGGCAGAAGGTACTACTGAAAAAGGACCTTTTTGTTGAGGATAAGCAAGAGAGATGCGAGTTCAAATTTAATAACAGATAAAGTACATTAAATTTTGGAAATTCATTTTAATCTCACAAGAAGATAAAGACAATTACCTAGTTTATCATTCATACTAGCAGTGATTACGTTGTGCCTAAATAATAGCTGAATACAAGGAACAGAATGACAGTGTGCCTTTCTTCCATTGACTGCAATGGCAGTCATTTTCCATTACTAAACGCGATGAATTGGTCTTCCTCTGTAACTGTTAGTACCCATGTATTGATTCCCTGTGAAAATAGCATTGAGTTCTTCTGCTGACCGTTGTCCCTGTCCTTACAACCTCCTGCTCTTACCTTTCCCAAGTCATCTTGTTTCCAAAGAGCTTACCCATATAAGATGCATCCATGGCATTTGCTAAGTACTCAGTGACCCTGTACAGGGAATGCACAAGGAATGCAACATTGTTCTTCATAAAGTATTAGGTTATTTACTCAAATGAAACTCAGTCTCTACTTGGCATGTCACATCTTACAGTTTATTATCTGTATCTTCTGGTGTCATGCATATATGTAAATTTACATAACTTACGGTCTGTCAAATATACAGTGCATGTTTTTCTTTTTTTTTTTTTGAATTTCCACATGCACCATCTTAAGGTTATTCCTGTTTAAGTAAAAGAAGACGGTGCATTTCTTCATAATTATGTGACGAGGCCTTATCCATTCTCCGTACTTCTTGGCCTCACCATACGTGTACATAAGTTCTTTTGACTGTGAAGTAGCCTCTTTTCTTGTTATTGGATTCCTCTTATCTGCTTCCTAAAGTTTGCTAATGTTTGAGGCAGAGGGGCTGGAGGTATATCTTCTTAACTAAATTATTTTGATAGACCAGACTTTTCCCTTTCACCACCACTTAAGATCTTTCTCACTGAGAACAGACTTCCTGTTCAGACACTGGGACTTCATCCGCTGAGCTCTTTATATTGATATTATTCATGTATGTGTTGTGCCATTCCTTTTCATACTCTGGTCCTTCTTTGACCATGAACCCTTCCTCCTAAAGCTAAAATGGCCTAGTTGTTTATCCTGGGGCAAGAGCCTTATGGCCCAATTTTTCTCAGGGATGAGAGATTCGAGCCAGCCAGGAGTGGTGTCATCATGTACACTGGCATTGGGTACTTTTCTCTTTTAGGCTGCAGCTGGCCACGTGCATGCCCAAAACATCTGTCCATTTCCCATAAGGCAAAGGTCAAGCCAGCCAAGAATAGTGCCACCAAGCATCCAGGAGGAGAAGGTTTTAGGCCCTAGTCTCCACAGTGTATGTTCACAGTATACAGGGGGATGACATCTAATCGACCATCACAATGTGAAGATATGCCTCTCCATTTATGCAATCATACTCCACTGCTGGTATATAGGCAGCACCTGAGCATGATCACTGGGCTCCACTGGGGGTTCTACCATGGTGGATGTTTCCAGGCACACACCTCTTTCACCTCCCCTAAAGAGAGGCAAGCAGCTTAACCATATAATTCCTCTTCTTCAGCAGGTGCCTCAGTTAATAAGCAAGCTTGGGTCGCCTGGGTTGTAGTCAGGGCTTTATCATTCTCTGCCAATGGAAGTGAGCTTTGTAGAGTGGTTTGTACATATGGTTGGGTTAGTAGTCATGGGCCAGCTTTACTGGAGCTCTGGAGCTGCTGTTTTGCAGTTATCTCCAGGCACTTAGATCCCAAGAAAATGAGTGAATGTTAGAATGGCGATATTCAGGGACACTGATTTTTGGCTATTAAGAAGTTCAAATGAGAATTTTTGACAAGGGCTAGAGCTTCAACTGACGCACAATTCCTTACATTTCACAACTGGACATTCAGTATGGGCAGGATCATAGGGTCATAGGAGGTTACTAGGCTAACTGCCCAGGGGCCTTACAAGCCTAGCCAAGTTCAACCTGTGTTTGCAAGGGTGTCTGGTTCACACAAACACTAAAAGCAGCACCAATTGCCCCTGTCCAACAGGGACACAGGTGGAACCTCTGGGGTGAATTTCCAGTTACCCATCCAATCATCCAAATTACGCTTAAATAAGGCCAATGAGGGACTTTGTTTAACATGACTAGGATGCCTGTTCCAAAGGTGGCGCAACCTCTGTGAGACAAATCTGCAAGTTCTGCTGATGTCACATACCAGGTTAAGGCCCTTTGAGTGAGTGACCCATGTGTCATTTGATTTGCAAATGTGCAGCATTTCCATTAAAGCTAGGTCAGATATTGCTCTATATACAAGGCACAGGTCGCCTCTGTGCAGTCTGTATGACACAGAGTAAAGTGACAATGATTTAATTCTGTCCGCATAAGACAGATCTTGAAGACCCTGAATTTTCTTTGCAAGGAACCTTTGTGTCTCTCCAGTTGCTGCAGGTGTTTGGAAAGGAACATCGCAAAGTGAGCGTTGTACTCTATTATTGGCCTGATGAGGGAAAAATACAGGGATGGTTATCACCTCTTTTTTTCTGGAGGCAATGACCTTATTTATGAGATGAACAGTATAAAATGTCCTTCTTAGCACTATGGAAACATGTTGATCGAAGTTAAGGTTGCTATTGACCTGTGTGCCCAGATCTGTCACCACTGACTGTGCGCTTAGGGTATTGCTATTGATGTGGTAGTTTGCAGGAACATCACCCTTGCCGAAGGAGATGATAATAATTTTTTTGCATTAAATTTGAGACCATGACTTAGGCACCAGTCATTAGTCTGCATAAGATCTTCTTGCAGGATGTTGACATCATTACGGGTTTCAGTGATCACTCCGAATTTGCAGTCATCAGCAAACTTTGTCAGCCACAGTCCTTTAGTTTTAGCCTGTACTTCTGAGAAGTAGAGTCCAAACAGTATGGGTCCCAGAACAGACCCCTGTGGAACAGCACTGTTTGCGGGTCTGACTGTATGAGTTCTATCAGTGAACCAGTTTGCAATCCACCTTACAGTATATGGATTGATACCTAGTTGAGTATCAATGATGCTTGAGTGGGGGATTGTATCAAAGGCCTTGGCTAAGTCTAGGTAGGCCATATGCACAGATTTGCCCTCATCTAGGGCTTTGGTGACTTTCTTGAAGAAGTCCACCAAGTTTAACAGGCATGATCTCCCTTGACAAAACCAAACTGGCTGGGGTCAAGCATTTGGAGATTTTCTATATCTTTGTTTATAAGGTCCTTGATGATTCATTCCATGGCCTTGCAGATACGGCTGGTCAGGCTAATGTGTCTATAGTTCCCGGGGTCTGTGGATGCACCCCTTTTGTGTAAAGGGATTATGGTCGCTGTTTTCCATTTTGCTGAGATGAAGCCAGAGCTTAGGCTGTGATTGAAAAGTGTGCTCAATGCTGATGCTAATTCCTGTTTTAACCCATTTAGAATGCAGCCTGGAATGTTGTCTGGTCCCATAGAGGCTGTGTTTTTGGCCTTGGAGAGGACGTTTAAGACCTGCTTCTCGGAGATAGCAGGTGGGGGACAGGTGTTAGGCAAGCTTTGGGGTATATGCGACAGGGACAGGGGAGTGAAGTTTTCACTGAACCTGTCAGACAGCAGGTTTGCTACATCCACAGGTTCTGTATATGTAATACGATTAAATACAAGTTCAGCACAAATCTGGGCCTTACCTTTAGGTTATGGATATAACTAAAGAATGCCTTATGTTTGTTCTTGGGGAAGCTAATCTAGATTCGTAGTTAGCTTTGGAGGACTTCACTAGGAGTCTTATTTGCTTGTTTAAGTTGAGGAAAGAGTGTTTCCATTTCTGAGGCCATTCCTTCCTGCTCTTAGACCTAATATAGCCTATTAATAGCAGTTGTCAACCAGGCAGGTTGATTTTTCCTTGAAGATCTTACTTTAGTTCTATCAGGTATGGCAGACTCAATACAGTTGTACAGAGGCTTGTATAAAGCATTGGTGTATAACTCCGCATAGGTGTCTGTTCCATCTGTGGAGGGAGGGTTGAGTTTACTAATGGGTGAGTTAATGCATACCTTAAAACTATGGCTATGTAAATAGAGTAAGTTAAATATTATAAGTCATAATTATAGATAAGCTTAAAAGTGTTCTGCATAATGACTTAAAAAAGTGGATAATCCAGAATGAACACAATTCTTCTGAACAGCTAGCTATTTTTGTAGAATACCTGTTATTAATAGAAGTTCCTGACATCATGTTAGACTTTACATGCACCAACAGATAATAACAATACCTTACCAATGTTTGTGTCTCTCCCTGCAAATATAAAATGCTGTCATTTAAGTTGGTTTATTTTAAAAGTGGAAGAAAATAACGTAGAGCAAATTACTACAGTTACTGACACAAAGCCATGACTGTAAAAACTGCTAATACTAGCCAACAAATTGCACTTGGAAGCATGCCTACATATTATGAACCCATGAAATGTGATACTGCTGAATTTTTAACAAATTACAGAGTCTGATTTTTGCCACAATGCTGTTCTTCTTCTTCTTCTTCTTTCGGCTTTTCCTGGTTAGGGGTCTCCACAGCGGATCAGCTGTCTGCTCATGATTGGCAGTGGAGCTTTATGGTGTCGAGTTGCCACCCCAGAACCCAACCTTCCACAGAAGGCACACACACACACACACACACACACACACACTCACGCCTAGGGCCAATGTCCAATCCACCTACAGCATGTCTTTGGGATGTGGGAGGAAACCGGAGCACCAGGAGGAAACTCACATGACTGCAGGGAGGACATGCAGACTCTGCACAGAAGGCACCCCAGCCAAGAGTCTAACGAGAGAACCACTTGCTGTGAGTCAGCAACGCTAACTGCTGTACCACCGCGGCTACCCCGCCACTGTTACTGAATTTGTCAAATTATATATTGTGGTAAAAAAAATGCAGGGATTGTTGAACTCTAGAAACATGATTACATTAGCTAAACACTAAACACAATATGATTGCAAGCATAAATAACTAGTAAACAGAAAATGTAAAGTGATATGTGAATGTAGAAAAAAAGAGGAAATACCCTATAGCACAAGTGGAAATTTAGACTCTCGTAGGCAAAGTGTTACTGCCTGTAACTCTAGTGTCTAGTTAACACATGATGTGATAATTGCCCAAGAGTTTCCTTAGCTTTAAGAGCTGTGAAATTTATAGGGGGAAATGGTTAGCCAGATATGCAGTATTGCCAGAAATAAGTGTACAGCAAAGAAAAGGGTTTAGAACTAGAACACAAAAGCAGCGAGCATTCGGCTCCTGGTGAAGGGTTAGATAAGCCTGATACTGAGTCTTGCAAAAGGATGGCAGTTGCTTAAATAAAGAGACCAGATGGCATAATGGTTAAGGTCTTCACCTCCCATGTACAAAGTACAAGGTTCGATCCTGATCTCTGAACAATGTTTGTTTGGACTTTGCATGATCTCAAACTCACCTAGGGACAGCAGCACCGACTCTAGATGGTGCCCTATAGGGAGAAGAGTCAGATAGACCATCCACTTTGGGCATCTGCTGTGGTGAGCGGTATCCTGAAAGATAGGAGAACATGCATCACAGACTGTATGCCATGGCAGGGCTAGCCACTAAACAGTGTAAAATATGGCTCTAGGTGATTCAATCATTTAGATCATGTTGACTAACATTTGCCAAAATGGGTATTTACCGGCAGTAAATGGGTCGAGGACCAGCCCTACCCCGATCTACACCAGGGACCCATGCTAACAGTGCGAGAGGTGTATGTGCTCCAGTTGGCCAGTGCATGCTCACTGTAAAGTAAATAAGCTACTGCTGCCCAGCTTGGGTTACCTGGGAGAGTTCCATTGAGCAAAAACTGAATGTAAAACCAATCAACCTGCCAAACATGAACTAAGAATTGCTGCACTCATTGTAGGTGCAATGATAGGCTTGTAAATGGATGACTTGATGGTTAGGAGGAGGCTGGACATTCAGTGTATCCAGGAGACAGGATGGAAGGGCAGTGCCACTTGGCTTGGGATCCAGAGTCTATTACTGAGGAGGAGAACAGGCTATTGGGATTGTGGTGAGGGAGAGGCTTCAGAAGGCAGTGAAGGATCTTAACAGAATTAGTGACAGACTCGTGCCAGTCAGACTCCAGTGTAATGACTGCGCAGTATTCATAATCTCAGCCTATGCCTCACAGTAGGGATGTGATAGTGAGGAAAAGAGTGCATTCATACAGCACTTACAGGACCTACTAGATAAAGGAGGACAAAAGAAATTGGTGCTGATAATGAGTGACCCGAATGCACATATCAGGATAGACATAAAAGGATATGAGAGCTGCCTGCAACAACAACATGGGTGGGGCTACAGGAATAAAGAAAGAGGGGTCACTCTAGACTTATGTCTTGCAAATAGCTTGATGGTAGCCAAAACATGGTTCAGAAAGAGAAACAGTCACAAGATTTCATACAAAAGTCCTAACATGCAAGTCTGGTAGACTTCCTCCTGGTAAGGAAAAGGCACTGGGGTAGAATCAGTGATTGCAAAGTAATCTCCAGTGAAACAGTCAGCCCATATCATAAACCACTGGTTCCCACAATCAGCTGCAAATGGTGGTCAGAGAAGGCTGTAAGGTCAACGGAGACCAGACTGAAGGCCTGGATGTTGACTGGAGAGAAAGTACAACAGTTCAAGGAATCACTCAGGGCTATAGCACCTCAAGAAGAACAGGAAATAGGTGGAGCTGAGGAAGAATGGCAGCACGTCAAAACAGCATGTCTAAGGTCTACAGAATAGATATGCAGTTGAGCCAGGCATGGAAATAAGGGACATAAGGAAAGCTGGTGGTAGAATGAAGAAGTACAGAAAGTCATCAGGAAAAAGTGAGAGATAGAAAATACAGACTAGGCTAGGAAGGAATACTGACTGCTTGGCTAACAAAGAGACTAGGAGGGGAGTAGCAATAGCAAAGAACAAGGGACCGGAGGCACTCTACCAACTTCTGGAAAGTTACTCAGTGGATGGCACAAAGAAACTATATCAGGTTGCAAGGCAAAGAAAGAAAGTTAAAGAAGATAAGACACCCTTCATAAGAGATGCCAGCAACAGCCTGCTCACCAGCCCAGAGGACATCAAAGGCAGATGGAAGGGGTATTTTCAGCAGCTTCTGAATGAAGCAAACCCCACAGAAGCTGTACTGCCCCAGACACAGCCTACAATGAGAGAGGAGGAGGAGTCCACCAAAGAAGAAGAAAGAACAGCACTAAGAAAAATGAAGTCAGGGAAAGCAAATGGCTCAGATGAGGGCATAGCAGATATGCTAAAGATGATGGGTGAGATAGGGGAGGAATGGCTCCTGAGGGTACTCATAGCTGTATGGAGAGGAAGGCACATCACAGTTGACTGGAGAATAAGCATACTAGTGCCAGTGTTCAGGAACAAAGAGGACATTCACAGCTGTGGGCAGTGCAGAGGTATCAAACTCCTATCACACTGCATGAACGTTCTGGACAGGGTGACTGATAAATAAATGCTCAGAGAAGTAGAAAGTAAGATGGGAAATGAGCAGTTTGGATTTGGATAAGGATGCAGCCCAACTGACCTGATGATTGTAGTGAGACAGATATTTAAGAAGAAACTAAAAATGACAAAAGAGTCAAACTGTGAATTCCTAGACCTGGAGAAGCCATATGTCAAATTCCCAAGAAAGCTGATTTGTGAAGTCCTACGGTGGTTTGAAGTCCCAGAAACATTGTTAGAACTAGTGTAAGCTATGTACAAGGACCCAGTGACTCAAGTACAAACAGTGTTTGGTCTTATAGAGGGTTTTCCAATGGGACTGAGTGGGCATCAGGGTTCAGCTCTGAGCCCACTGCTGTTCATATTAGTGATGGACAAGATTAGCAAACAGGTCTGAAAGAACAGATCAACAAAGCTGCTGTATGCAGACAATGTGACATTACAGGCAGACTCTGAGAACTTCAGCAAAGGGTAGGAGAATGGAATGCAAAAACTGAAGGCACATGGGATGAAAATGAGTACAAATAAGGCACTTGTAATGGCAGAAAATGAGGGAACCAAAAAAACAGAGAACTAAGTTTGATGAGACAATAGTGGAACAGGTTAACAGCTTCAAGTATTGGGGGTGTTTGAGGAGAAGGCAAGTCTCAATGAAGAGATGAAAGCTAGTCTCAGAGGTGCTGCAGCCAACTGGCACAGAGTGTCAGGGGGTTGTGTATGACAGAAGAATGCCAAAGAAGTTTAAAAATAAGGTGTACAAGAAAGTGGTGTGACCAGTACTAATGTATGGTACAGGAACTTGAGCAGTAAAGACAGAGCAGCTGAGGAAGCTAGAGGTAATGGAGTTGGACTACCTAAGATGGATGGTAGGATGCACATTGTGGGACAGATGAAGAAATGAGAACATAAGAACAGAAGCCAAAGTAGCTCCAATTTCCGAAAAGATTAAAGAGAACAGATTACGGTGGTTCAGGCACATGTGCAGGCAAGCAGAAGACAATCTGGTGAAGATGATTTGGGACAAAAAGGAAGAAAACAAGAGGAGACGAGGGCATCAGCAAAGAGGTGGATGGACTGTGTGACAGAGGACTGACTGCCAAAGAAGTTAGGAGAGTGGCATTGAATAGGGATAGATGGCGACAAGTGACGCTGCATCCTGACCCCATGTCGAAAATGGGAAAAAGAGAGTTGATGATGTTTAAATAAAGAGAACCAGACAAGGTAAACCTAGGCAAGAGACCTCAAAATAATAGAAGAAGTCAGTATGGAAACAGACAGGAAAGAGCCCTTTTCATTAAAAATACACTACAAGAAATACATGTAGAAATGGAGGAGCATATGAGTAAATTTCATACTGGAGTAGAGAAAAAGGGGAACCTGGACAGGGTGCAGACCCCTACTATTATTGTACACCAAAGATGAGAGTTAGTCAGAAAAATAAGTGGCACTCTAACAGTAAATAAGAAAAATACTGAAGAAGAGAAACGGAAGCTACAAGTACCCCTGGTGGAATAAAAAGACTTTTTAGTTGTCCTTCCTTTTCCTAGGATGAATTAGATGGAGAAGAAAAGCTGTACCTGCATTTCTAACACAGGCCATGGACTTGCCATTTCACATCAGAATACTTATAAAAGTAATGCTGACACGACTGCCTTACAGACAAATCACAGTAATTTCAAAAAGGGGCAGTGGGAAGACAGTACACTAAGGAGAGCAAAAGGGAATGTAGAATGAACAGCTGAAGAGCAGGTGGAACAAAGACAGCCCTACTTCATAGCCATACTTTATGAAATGGCCTATTCTACAGGGTAACCAAAGATAAAGAACAGATGCAGAGTCGGGTATTATCTCCATGACCTTTTTGGAACACTTGTGATGAAGTTAGCACATAGCCACATTTTGAGCAGTAATTCTGGGAGGGATAAGATAAAACCAATTTTTACTAGATTTTACTGGATTGATAGTATGAAGGATATAGGGAATATTTAAACATTTGTGTGTGCTCATTTGTGTTTGTATGTATACATATATATGCGTGTTTGTGTGTGTGTGTGTGTGTGTGTGTGTGTGTGTGTGTGTGTGTGTGTGTGTGTGTGTGTGTGTGTGTGTGAGTTTGCGCATACATGTATAGAAGAAGCAAAGTATTCATTAAGCTACCAGAAATTCTTGAAATCTGCCAGCAAACTTTGTAGTAACTGATTTTATATGATTTAAGCAAAGTGATATAAACCTCAGCATATTTATAATGTGCTCACAATGTCCTTCCATTAACTATTACTCCATGATAGACTGTATAAGCTTTTTCCTTTTTTTAATTATCTAATGTTTCATTTGCTGCTTTGCCAGTTTATAATGCAATTAATGTTGTGATGCATTTTAAAGTTTCAGCTGAGGTTGCAGGACTTTAGTTTTAGATGTGGTAGGTATGAATCCCATCAGTGACACTGACTGCCCTGTAGACAAACAACTCATCACCTTTTTCCATATGTTAACATTTTGGCACTGTCATACAAGAATATTACATTATTTTCTGGAATATATTAATGCACAGTGTGCTGTCACCATTGATAACATTTATCATTAATACATTGCTCTTTACTTTTATATTCACACTTTGTTTAGAATTACATGTAAAGGCAAGCAACTATCAAGTGCTTTAAGTAGGATGTGAACTCCTGTCTTCCTGAGTACTATTCCAGGAGCCATCAACTTGCACTACTAAGGCGGACAAACATTTGCCATTTAATGTAGCACATTGCTCTCACAGTTCAACCTGTAAATGGCACATATTTATTCAGTAGAATAAAGTACAAGGTGTGCATATTTATGAAGAATATACAAGCAAGGGAAAAAAGGTGTTCCAAATGGGATTTAATTCCTCACTTTTTGCAGTACCTGCTAAACAGACATACTTGTTCTGTGCAGACAGTGGAACGTTTAGGTGTGAATGTTTATGAAGATGATTCAAATAAAAGACAGCATTAATCCAGTACTCTGGCCTGGGCATGAAGTCTAAAAATGCTATTCATAAACAAGGTATGTCATTGTTAAGGCAAGAATGCAGTAAATCCCTTGTAGCGTACCCTGCATGGTTGTTAAAACTCCCGTGCATATCTCAGTATGGAAATGTGTTGGGACATACTCATCCGCATGCCTGGAGGACTCCACATATGCAGTTGGTATGCAAGTGAGAATACACAATATATTCCACTATTCACAAACAAGTCGAGTGTGGACTACACTTTGGAATAGGGCATGTGGACTGTGGGACTGCAATAGCAGCAGTGGACAGTCCACAGCGAATGAAACAGCACAGTGCCTGCCTAACAAGGAATGCTGAAAGATATCTCAGCAGAATGTAGCTGAGTAACACTGTCTTCATTCCCCGGAATGACACTCCTGGGACGATGGGGAAACACCAAGGGGATGTAATTGTATATCGCAGGTTGATATGCGTTGGCAGGAAAAGTACTGCTGTCACTTAGCAGTCAAGAAGTATGGTCTGGGCATGAAAAAATAGTATGTGTATCTCATGTATTATGTAAGGCTCATTTGTACTGCCTTCTTATTGGATACTCACTAAGAAATTCAAAATTAGAGCTATGGAGACTTTTAGACTTTGTGGCAATCCAAATGGGATATTAGATGAGATCAGATCTCTCAGCTGTTCCTGTTTTGGAATGACATGCCTATTTCCTGGCTTAATTTACTCTTTCATATAATTGTCCTTAGTAACTGTCCTTATTTTGGAGGTACATTCCTATTTTTAAGCTTGGTTTACCCCATTCACATAATTTATTGAATCCCCCTCATCACACATGATTTTGAAGTTGTTTCATACATAGGAAAGCAAACCATATGACCAAAATGCTGATGGCTTCAATAATCTAAGGAAAGTGGTCCCACGCCTTACATCTCTCTTTTTCTGAAGCAAAGAAAATGACTTTGTGATGCAGATTTTTGCAGTGTCATTCATAAAAATCTACAGGTTTTACGCTGTATCTTTGATAATATGCTTATATTTTCATTCATTGTTTGCCTCTCTCAGTTTTTAAACTTGTGTTTTTGAACAGTATCCTACAATCCTCCTTAAGTGTGAGGGGTTATATGCTATCTGGTCTGCATATTTACATTAATTAGGTTTGGCTGGATTTGCCTACTTCAAGAGAGTCTGTACCTATTTTTCCTCTCTGCAGGTTGACAGGTGTAGATGAGATGCAGATGTAAAAAAGGATGCTAGATGCTGGCTAGGACTGGACCTCTCAGTCATCCCTAATTTTATAGTTTATCCTTTGCTGACTGGGTTAGTCCTACTAGGCTAGTGGTATCTTTTCAGAGGAGACCTGAAGTGGTATAAGGAAAACTTGGACAGGATATCAGGGAACATCTGCTCTTTACAATAGGTGCCATGGGATCTTTTACATATACCTGAGCTATCACCAGCTTCAGCAGATGGGACCTCAGTTTAACTTTTAGACCAAAAGTCAACACACACAGGGGTGCAACACCTCCCTAATACTGCACTCAGGTGTCAGCAATTCATTTACCTGGAGTGGGAATAGAGCCCACAGCCTTTTGGTCATCCAGCACCTATTGCACCACAGACATTTTGCTTCATATGTTTGTCATGTGGAGTAGTCTACCAGAAAATGAAACATTTTATGAGAGACAAGACAGTCAATCCATAATGCCAGACATTAGAGTTTCATACGTCTTACTGTTCAGGAAATGTGTATTGTTGCAAAATGTGTTGTTCCTTTAGCTTTTTAAATTAATTATTGTAATATTTAAGTTTATCACAGATTTAGGACCTTTGCTCCTCCATTGTTTTTTGGTTTATCCAAAACTCTTAAGCAAAAAGTTCAGAGCTATGTTCTAGAACACCAGTATTATATTTGTAGATTATATTTTGCTCTTTCAGGTGCGAAATGTTTTGTTATTCTGTTTCTTATACTCCTGAATAGTAAGTGTAGCAAGTTGTAGCACGTACTGCACTTTGTGTTATTTTTTATTGTTTATACCAGGTTTTATGTTATCTCTGATTACTAAATACACAGTAACTTTAGTTACAACTACATAAAAAAAAATGGTAAAAGGGATTAAAGCCATAAATAAACTGGCCACGAGTTATATAACTAAATGAAACTGAGTAAGGAAATAAACCCAGACCAGTAAACTATGTTAAAATTATTGCCAAGAATTATTTTTTTCATTTTTTTGTCTGTCACTCAGAAGAGCTGCCCTCCAGAAAATGTAAACACTCTGGCAATTGGTGCAAAGGATTAAATCTCTGGGCTGTTAACGAGCTACTTCCTGTGGTTAGGGTTTGATACCCTCAGTCTTCATTTGCTTAATGTGTGACCTTGAGCAAGAAACTTAAATCAGATAGCGCTTTTTGGCAGTTGGGAATTTGGGCTGGGTTCCTCAATGGTCTCCTGAACTGAATGCCAAGAAACAACCTAGAAGAGTGAAAGAACCTTCAGGTAGAATACTCTACTCTGAGTAAAGAGCTAGTGATAAAACTTTCAACTTATTCCATCCCCTCCGTGCAGTTACTATCAATGGAAAATCACTTACTAACAATATTACACCTAATAATTAATAAGCTATTACAAACAGGTACTATTCCCAGCTTGCATGAAACATCTTCTGTGAGACCAAAATATAAAAAAGGTAATGAAAGTGATGTGAACAACTATAGCCCTATTAGCCTCATTTCAGTTGGCAAATTCTTTGAAAATGTATTACTGGAATACTGGACAACAATAACATTGATATTACCATTTTGGACTTAGATCAGCATAGCTCTGTAAAGGGTAGGTCTATGTTGACAAGTTTTTATTTTTTTATGATCAAATTACTAAGGATCTACATA
Source organism: Protopterus annectens (assembly GCF_019279795.1). Taxonomy (NCBI): domain Eukaryota; kingdom Metazoa; phylum Chordata; order Ceratodontiformes; family Protopteridae; genus Protopterus; species Protopterus annectens. The sequence goes on along the minus strand of NC_056747.1, from coordinate 1,310,320,804 downwards.
TAGGTCTTACATCTGGTGTACTTTTCTTAGACTTACCTAAGGCCTTTTACTCCCTTTCTCACCATATAATCTACCAAAGCATTATCAACACTAAAGTCAATATATTCCTGGTAAAGTAGCTTAGCTCATGGTTACATGATAGATCCCAATACATAACCATAGAAGGCAAAAGCTCTGACTCTCTTCCTAGCCATCTTGGAGTTCTGCAAGGCTCATTTCTTGGACCAATGTTAATTAATATTGTATTTGCCTACATTCCTAGATCTAAAACTTAAATAAGTATGCAGACAATTGTAAGATTGAGTTCATTGCACAAAATTAATTTGATACTGAGTATTTACACGCTTATATGAGACAAACTGGTGTTTGGGCAACATAGGTACACACTTTACTTCTGACAAATGTAACAATGTATTTTGGAAAGGCAGTAGTTCATTTGCCTTTGTACCTACTTGAAAGTCCATTAAATGAGGTAATGCAATATAAAGATCTAGGAACAGCCATCAACACTAATCGTTCCTTTGCAACACATGCTGAACTAAGTAATAAAGTTATGCATCAAATGGGCCACATGTTCAAAAATCTTAGCGAAAGAATTGAGATGTGTCTTAACATTACTATATAAAACATATATTAGGCCAATCTTAGAATACAATAACACTTTTTGTATACAAAGTGTTGGAAAACTGAATTATTTCATGAGAACAAAGAACTTTTAACAAGAGGATTTTACTTCACGAACAGTACAGCTACAATAGTAGATGCAAATATCTAAATGCATTTACAAGTCATTATTGTTACAGTTGCCTACAAAGTCTTTCATGACCCTGGTTTACAAGTTGTGTTGGACATAAAACTTTAGAACTGTAGTTTAACAGGGAGACAGACTGTGAAATTTAATTTAGGTACTATAAGGACACAATTATATCACGTTTACTTAAATGAAAGCTTAGTGAGATTACTGAATAAATTACCATTTCAAATTAGAAATTGTAAGAACTTAGAATCCTTTAAGAGGCAACTAGATCTGTGGGCTGGTGACAAAGTGCTTGATCTAGAAAGGTCTTATGGCCTTAATGCTGGTGCACAACATACTTGTGAAATATTAAAAGTATGTTCTAAAAAGATATGAGTAGCTAAAACAAGAACAAGTTAAATGGGCAAAAGAGAGTGTGGCTGTGAAAGTGAACAGAAAATGTTTTATAAAGTGGAACTTCAGGTATAGAGTTTGATAGAATTTTTTTCAATTTTTTTGTCAAATTCTATCGTGCCATAGAGTAGTTGTGGTTGCCAATCTTTAACAATTATAATCAGTTTTAAATATCACAAGTAAAACAAGACAAATAACATTGTTGCCACATATACCAAGTGAAAACATATATAGATAATAGGAAATCGCGACAAATAAGTCAAATATATATACAATAATGCAAGATAAACTGTTATAGTGCTTCTAGGAGCACATTGCCAATAAAAAAGGAATGTACAGTTCTTTGGGATACCACCTGGCAGATATTTTTCTGAAAGCAAAGAATTCGGAATTTGGGGTCTTTGTCATGAAATCTGGTTTTGATGAGTATTATTCAGGTATTTTTAGACATCCAGAGTCCCAGAAATTTTTTGAAGTAAATTTTCCTATCTAGTAAATGCTGTAAACTTTTATCAGTTTAGTCTTTCTGTTTTATCACACAACCTACGGGGTATGTAGTATAACCATTAGCATATGATCAGTCTAGCTAACCAAGTCCTCACTAGTTGTATCTGAAGCAGTAAAACAATTCTGTTTACATTGAATAATATGCCTGCACGAAGGATATGTAGGTAATGTAGCAGAGCTAAATATTTAAACTTACTTTTAAAAAGTAGGAATGTGTCATGATGTTTTCTGAGACATCAAGTTTGTGTGCAATAACTGGCACACATCTGTATTGTAATGATATAATCACAGGCGCATTCAAATTTCCTCTCCTTTCATAGTATGTAAATTAAGGGGTTTTTTTTGCCCAGTTTCCATCATAGCCTGTTGATCACCATTCCTGTTCTTGATAAGTTGACCCGTTCATTCCCCATCGCTGGACTTTGGGTTAGCCATGAGGGGCTGTCATTCAGTCAGTCATTACGGATGATGTATGAATGCTTTTCTTCATTAGTTTTCTCAGCCCTAACTGTATGCACCTGACAAGGCAGTGGAAAATGACATGCAATGGGCAGTCTGTAGAGGCTATTTCCTCACTTCTACAATGTGAATTCACTGTATTTTGTGTGTTTTGATGAGTTGATACATTCCACTGCATTAAGAGTGCAGAGCCAAACTTCCAGTGCTGCTGTAAGCCTTGCATGTACTACAGTGAAAATGAATGTTACCAAGTTGCAAAGCAACTTATATTACCACACCTCACCTTACTGTCCAGTTCTGTGATTACATTTGTGAAACTGTACATTACTGCTTTCAAAGTATGGCTTATTTTTTTTCCTAGTGTTAAGCAGAAAAAAAAAAACAGTCATTGTCTTTTCGTAGAGTATCCTTTCACTATAATAGGCAAAGGTCAATGGATATGGGGCCAGACTTGGAAAACTTTTCTGCATTGTGCTAAGTGAATATGTGTGCAAGTGACTATGAGCAGGGTGTGTGTAATTAAGAAACATAGATGCCATTGGTAGAGAATGCTGAATAGCACTGCTGGCATTGAACAACATTATTGAAATGAGTGACTTGGAGTGTGCAAAAGAGCTAAAAACAACATGGCAAAGTGGTTCATAAATGTATAAAAGCTGCACAACAGAGATGCATCCATTTTATATTTTTACTTGGATGAATGTTCAAGTTCATGCTCAGGAAATCACTAAAGTATGTTTGGGTTTTGCTTCAGCATTAGTTTCTGCAACAGGCTCTCATTGCCACTGCTTTTCCCGACAGTGTATATCATCTCCCCTGGAGGTATCAGGACAGCCAGCTGCACTTCATGTTTCATGTACTTCATGGCACCAACATTGTGGACTAGTACTGTGTAGAGTAGGGCACCATTCACGAAACTGTGGACGTGTGTTAGACTCATCTGCATCCATTTGGGAGTTGTGAAGTATCTCTTCCACTGAATACAAACGTATGTATGGCTTTATGTATATTAGTTGGAGGAACCGTTCAGCAACCTGCTGTGAACACAGTGGGAGTATCTCAGGTGTCTACCTTGAGAATGCTCCATCAATTTCTTTGTGCCATGCTTAAGCATATGCTATCACAGTGGGAGTGTCTCAGGTGTCTACCTTGAGAATGCTCCATCGATTTCTTTGTGTCATGCTTAAGCATATGCTATGCGCTTCCCACTTACTACAGAGGACAGAACAAACATTATGTGAGTAGCCCATTTCTGTGTTCTAGAGATAAAAAAGTTCCAGGAACACTTATCCCCAATAGCTTGGAAGGCAAGCATAGATCTCCTATAAAGCATTTATAACATACTGAATACAGGGTCAGTGCTTCTAGTGTTTTCTAGTAGCTTAGGGTTTTTAAGTCAGTGATCTTCTTAGTTAGGAATATCTGAGGTCTTTCTAGTTCATTGACATGCCTAGTGAGGTACACTGCAAAAGTGGCATTGTACTGAACAAATGGAAACTGGCAATTAGCCTCAGTAAATAGAAGGGTTTTCTAACTACTTTTGTCACACGATGAGCAAAAAAGCGGGAGTTATCGACCCATGTTCCAAGGTCCCTAACTACATATTTGTAGTGCGATGGTGCCTCTGCTGTATGCTGAGGGGTGGGGTTGTCTACCAAATGTGGATGATATTGCACTTTTTATATTTAATACAGGTCCGTTTTCAGTTCACCAGGTATATATGAGTGTGAATTTTTGCTGAAGGGTTTGGATAGCAGATGGAGGCTTGACAGTGACTCCCAGTGTGCAGTCATCAGCAAACTTAGTTAGCCAGAGTTCTTGGTTCCTACTTTGGGGACTGGAGAAATTAATGCTACAAAGGAGGGATCCCAACACTGAGCCCTGGGAAATGCCACTGATTACCTTCATATTTTTTGATGAGTCACCTGCCACTCACATTGTAAGGTTCTGTCTTTTAGCCAGTTTGCTATCCATCTTACCACATAGGGGTCTGTTTTTAAAGTAGTTAGTTTACTTACAATGCCTGCATGGAGTATATTGTTGAATGCTTTTACCAGGACAAGTTATGCTGTCTGATCTGCATGACCACTGTTGACAGCCAGTGTAACTCTCTAGAAGAAGTTAACCAGATTGTTTAAGCAGGACGTTCCTTTGACAAAGTCAAACTGTTGAGGGTCAAGCCTAATAAAAGTTTTGATATCATAGTATATAAAGTCAGCTGTAATATGTTCCTTAGCTTTAGAGATTAGACTTATCATGCTGATAGGTCTACAATTCCAAGGGTAAGTAGGAGGACCACCGTTATGAAGGGGCATCACTATTGTAGCATCCCAAACTTCAAAACCTAAAGATGAACTCAGGTTAAACGGTTTGAGGAGTAGCTTTGTGTGACCATGCTCAGCACTATTTATTCAATGTCCAGGTATATTGTCATACCCCATAGAGGAAGTATTTTTGGTCATGTGATAATAGGGTATGTAAAGGACTTGGAGATTTTTGGGCTTTGGATCGAAATCTCAGAGTAAAGTAGGCCTTGAATTTCTGGCTCCAGTACTTACTGACATCTTCAACACCTCACTGCATCTAGCCAGTGTTCCAAAATGCTTCAAGGAGATAACTATCATTCCTCTACCCAAGAAACCACAACTCTGAATGACTACCAACCAGTTGCTTTAACCTCGACTGTGATGAAGTGCTTGGAGAGGCTGGTCAAAGATCATATAGCCTCAATCGTACCTGTCACACTGGACACACGACAGTTTGCATACAGGACAACACGCAGTACAGGGGATGCCATCTCACTAGCTTTCCATGAAACACTGAACCTCTTAGAAGGCAAAAACTGCTATGCAAGAATGCTATTCATCAATTTCATTTCTGTCTTCAACACTGTCATCCCTCAGAATCTGATATCGAAGCTACTTCAACTGTGCATAGACTCTCATTTATGCAATTGGATTCTAAACTTCCTTACTGAAAGGTCTCAAAAGGTTAGTGTGGGAGACAACAGCTCCGGAAATATCATCCTGAACACAGGAGTACTGCAGGGGTGTGTGTTAAGCCCTCTCCTTTTCACTCTGCTGACACATGACTGCATGGCTAGACATGAGACGAATAGGATCAGCAAATTCGCGGACGACACTACTGTTATAGGCCTGGTCAAAGACTGAGAGGAGGAGGCCTACAGGAAATAGGTTGATCAACTACTGGTCTGTTGTGACAGCAACAATCTAGCACTGAATGTCAGCAAGACAAAGGAGTTGATTGCTGATTTCAGAAGATCTCAAGTACCACACAAACTTCTAGTGATGAAAGGGATGACGGTGGAAAGGGTCAAGAGTACAAAGTGTTTGGGTGTTCATCTCACGGAGAACTTATCCTGGTCATTCCATGTATCCAGCACAGTCAAAAAAGCTCAACAACGCTTGCACTTTCTAAGGAAACTTTGGAAGACAAAATTACCAAGTTCCATACTTCAGACCTTTTATAGGGGCACCATTGAAAGTGTCCTGACCAACAGCATTGCAGCCTGGTATGGCAGCTGTAACAATCAGGAACTGAAGGCTCTCAAGAGAGTTGTAAGGTCAGCAGAAAGTACCGTTGGCACCTTCCTTACAGCTCTGGAAGATCTACACAAATGCCGGTGCATCGACAGGGCCAAAAGCCAAAAATATTTCCAGCAATCCAACACACCCTGCCAATGGTCTGTACACCCACCTCTCCTCAGGCAGGAGATATAGAAGCTTGCATTGTAAGACCAAAAGACTAAATAACAGTTTCTTTCCATTCCCCATTAGACTGTTGAACTCTTGGGAAAAACGAACCATGAGTCTGTCAAAACACTCAACCATTTTTTTTACATAACTAGCCTATCAAGTGGCTTATTTTATGGACGTGCAGTAACCAAGTGCAATACTAAGGTAGCTCACATACACACTGAAGGACTGTAAAGTGCAATATACAAACTGTGCAATAATTCAGTCTAATCATAGATATGCTGCTATTGTTTCAATTTTACTTTGACAATATTACCTTCATATTGTTCCTTGTCTCCTGTTCTGGGATGGGTGTGGGTCACTGCTGTCCTACTTTGCTTACGAATTGCTACTTATTAAAATTTCTGCTGATGCTATTTTATTAATTTTTCTCTGTCTATATGTGCAGCTGTTTCCTGCATTGAGAATGAAGCATTGTAATTTCATTCATCTACACTGCTGTGTAGTTCTGAATGACAATAAAGTTTTCTTTGACTTCTTTGACTTTGACTTGACTCTTTTCCAGTATATTGGCAATGTCTATTGGGCCTGAATGGAAAGTGCCATTTTTTGAATGACTTCAGAGCAATGTTGGCTGTTACTCCTTAGTTTCCTAAAATAGCTAAAGCAGGATGCATAATTGTCCTTTGATTCAGATGCTACCTAAGTCTTTAGTAGACTTAATAGTATTTTTCAAAAGTTTTATTAATATTTTTTGCTGTCCTTGATCTGAGGAATTTTGATTGTTCTGTATAATTTAATGATATTTTTCGTTTTACTGTAAAGTGTATGTTAGTGAATTACCAGGGTGGTCTGTTTTTGAATTTTCCATTATATTATGCCCTTGCTGGGACTGTAAACTCTCTATGTTTATGTAAATGGGCATGGAACTCCTTTGAGAAGCTTCCTGTTACATCAGTATCAGAGTTGATGCTGTACTAAGTGAATTTTTAAACCTTGTCACAGAATTAAATGATGTTAAGACATTTGAAATCCTTGAATACAGAGATATTTTCTGCAGGTGATTTAGGGTGAATGTCACAAGTTTATGTTTTGAGTTTCCCAGGGGAGGAGATACCAGGTGAACAGTGCATGAAGTGGCTACATTTGTAAGAATGGTCAATAATGTTAAGTCCTCTAGTGAGTTTGTTAATTATCTGTTTTAAGGAATTTTTGTTTAGTAAGTATAAGAACATTTGAGCATACCCTACATTAGTGGTATGAACATGCCAGTTTATTGAGTCTCCCAGTGTATTGGAATTATTTCAAGTACATTTGGGAATCTTGCATGGTCATCAGGGACATGGAGGGTGCCCTGTAATGAGCTATAGGCTAATAGTTAGTCATGTCTAGGGTGACATGGAATTCCATGATCAGTTTGTGGGTCTCTGGGAATCTGCCTGGCTGTGATATGATTCTTAAAAAATATGGAGACATCACCACAGTTGCTATCAGATCTCAACCCTAGCATGGAGGGGATGTTTTCTTTACATTTAGACCAAGTATCAGTAATTACACAACTATGAATGTGTTCCAAATTCAGGAGTGGCTCATAATTGGGCAATTTGTTGTCGAGACTTTTGGCACTGAGAAAATCCTCCTTAATGTGATCCAGATTTATGTGTGATATATTTGTTATACTGGAATATCCATTAGATGAACCGTGCTTAAAAAAGGCACTGCGGGGACAGCAAAGTCCTTAGCTAGTGTGCAGAAGCCTTGGATTGAGAGGTGCAGGCCATCCATTCTGAAGCACATACTGGATCTCCTGGGTTTTTTATTGACTATTTAACCAACTGTTAAGGCCAATTATATTTTCTTTGTGCCAAGGCATCATTCTTGGAGAAAGAAGAATTCCACTGTGGGCCAGTGTCTTGTCCACTTTTGTCACATGCATGGAGAGTTCTGACATCTCTTTCTCTCTATGACCCTAAAGCTTTTCACATCCCAAGTAATTCACTCCCACATGGACCACCATTATGTTGTAATTGTATTTGTGAGTTGAAAGGGCCTTAAGAGCTGTTGTGATCTCAGAGATCGTAGTGCCTGAAAAGCAGCTCATTGTAACCCTATCTTTTTCCAGCCTTGTGAGTGGAGATTCTGTCTGCCTAATATAGAGTGATCCATCGCTAAGATATTGTTGTTAGTTCACTCGTACTGAGCAATGGATTTGAAGTGATTTGACTCCTAGTGACTCATTACTGTAGGTGTGCATGGAGATGAGGTGTTGGACTTTTGCTGAGCTCTAATCTACATATTCCTAGGAGATGTGGTAAAAAATTGTTGCAGCTTCATTGTCAAGACGTTTTTTAAAGTGATTTTGTTTGGATTGTGGTAGAGGTGTGTGATGCTCAAAGATCATGTTTTTTGGTGAAGGGGAAGCCACCAGATGACGTAAATATTTGTACCTCTCACAGACAAAATAATTTCTTCTGAGTATGAATTTATTATCTGGAAACATATGGCAGTTTCTACGCTGTCTGAGGATACCACATGCAAAGAGATAAACAAAATAAAGGAAGTAAATAGACTGACCTTCCATGATTGCCCAGTGATTTAGAGAATTAGTTGAGAACTACAAAAAATAAACTATTTGCAGCTAGATGAGTTAATTTACAGAGGGGTGTCACTAAGTGAGTTAATTTACGGAGGGGTGTCACTAAGTGAGTTAATTTACAGAGGGGGTGTCACTAAGTGAGCTAATTGCGTCTATATCATAACATCGACAGCTTAGATTGTCAAATGCTTAATCATCGACACCTAAGCGTCGAACGCTTACAATAGCGAACGGCCACATCATCAAATTCTTTCCTCAGGCTGCATGCCCAACACTGCCCCTAACTAAATATACCAACTCCAAGATCGCTCTACATTGAGGAAAGGGCAAATCCCCAATAACAGCCGCACAAATATTTTCCCAAGGAAAGAATTCAATGATGTGGCCATTTGCTATTGTAAGCGTTCTACGCTAAGGTGTCGATGATTAAGCATTCGACAACCTAAGCTGTCGACAATTCAATAAGAACCCAGCTAATTTTTGAAGGGGGTGTCACTAAGTGAGTTAATTTACGGAGGATACACAGACTAACAAACAAATTATGTGACCAAATAAAGTGATTTATGGAAGAATACACTGGAATACTATTAGTAAGAGTAAGAAGTAAAGAGGAGTAGAGGTCTGGATAGGGCATGGCTAGTTTTGCTTTATGCAAACTAATAGCACTTTTTGGCTAAGACAGCAACTGGAAGCATATAGGTTCATAGGTTCATAGGTTAGTACTAGGCTATCGGCCCTAGGGCCTATACAAGCCTAGCCATATCAATTCCCTGGCTATTTCTTCCCACACTGTTTACTTCCCTGGACCCCTGTCTAGCAGGGCGACTGACATGATCCCCAGGGTGAATTTCCTTTCTACCACTGAGGAGTCTCTGGGTCAGGAACTTATCCCTCCAGCATGTTTTGTTTATTGTGATGACAAGGTTTAGATCCCTGGTGCTTGTGGCTCTGAGGGATTGGGATTTCTTTAAATGTAGCATGTCCAACAGCTCTGGGTTTGACATGGCCTTGTATGTTAAGCAGAGATCACCTCTGAGTAGACGATATGCGACAAAGTATAGCTGGAGTTTTTTAAGGCGGTCAGTGTAGGGCATCTGCTTTAGGCCTGTGATTCTTTTAGTGAGGTGTTTCTGCAGCCTTTCCGGTTGTTGCAGATGTCTTGAGAGGTACATGCCAAATGGGGCATTGTATTCTATAACGGGTCTAATGAGGGATGAGTACAGTGGGACAATGACCTCCTTTTTTCTGGATGAAAAGCCCTTAGTGATGAGGAGTGCCACATAGAAGGATTTCATGACTGTTGTGGCAATGTGGTTATCGAAGGTGAGACCACTGTCTGCCTGTGTCCCTACGTCTCTTATCACACTTTCGATGTTTAGTGTACAGCTACCTATGTGGTAATTCATGGGTACTTGTATGAACAACAAAGGGCAACTGCTGGCTGCTAATTGGAGTAGACTAATTTAAATGCAGACTGCAGCAGGTAGCATAGTTATGGACAGTTGTGGTCTTTTACAGGTTCCACTGGTAAAAGCTGACTCTGCAATGTCTGGAAGCAGATGGAGATATGTAGATGTACATTAGGTCAAGTTGTCTGTGTCTGTACATTCTGACTGGCAAACCTTTTCTACACGGAGCACAGCTCCTCACAAATATTGGCACAATATAGCAGCACAGAAATGACTGGAAAAGCTCAAAAGAAGGCATTGGCAAATCCCAACAGCACTTGAGGCTCTAAAGCAATCGGAGGCCAAGAAATGGCCTAGTTCCCTTTCATCTCACTTGAATAAAACCAGTAAACACTTTCTCAGCAAGATTACATAAAAGCTCACAAAAGGATACAGCTAACACAGTATTACTCAGTAAAATAGTAAATATCTCTTAACCTAGATCTTGAAGGGTTTGGTAGTACAGTCAAGTCTGTTACATTAAGTCAAAATCATGCCCTTACAGCTTTGTGTGTGCCATCTTGTAGCAAATTAGCAAAAAGCCACACAAAGACTGGCATTTTCTAGCAACACAGAAAATAGATAAAAAATCTGAAAACAGTACACTGGCTATAGCAACAACACTAAGCAATTAGAGGGCTAGAAATGGCCTGATTCTTTTTTTGTTAGTAGAGTAAAACAGCAAACAATTGCTCAGCAACATTACTTAAAAACACAAAAGGTGTGCAGCTAACACAGTGCACTCAGTAAAAGAGTGAAAAACTCTTATCCCAGATCTTGTAGGGCCTACAGTCAAATCCAGTGGATGAGGTCAAAATCAGGGGTTTACAGCTTGGTGTGCAGCAACTTGTAGCACTCTTGGTATGATTGCACTGGAAGGGGCTAGGCTTTGACTGAAGTAGGCAAAATCCTGGGGATGGGGGGAATGGGGGATATAAGGCAGGGTACTGATTTTAAAGATTTCTGTAGCTGTGCTCTTATCAGGGTGTGGAATGTGTGGATCATAACCTGAGGTAGCAATGCACAATTGCTATATGGTCTTAAGACTAGTCACCTGTTGTGTATTCCTTGGTAGTCAGTGGTTTGTGACACTGTATCGTTGCCCATACCATATGAATGACTGAGCAATAGCAGGATTCAAACCCTGTTTGCTAGATATCAGTTGATGCTAGTGGTGCAGATATAAGGCCCATACCCTTACACATTTTATATAATTTGGATTAGAGTTGTGTGAGATTTAATCTGTATAGCCCTGCACCTAACAGTTTGTATCAGACTATTCAGAGTTATAACTTCCTGTTTTGTAGCTACAGTATCCTCCAGAACATCCAAACATTTATTTCAGTCTGCAAGACAGCTTAAAATGGTCTGCTTGAGTTAATATGAGACAATGCAGAGCTCATGTTTAATTCATAAACAGCAGTATCTTTTTCAGCAGTCCTTGCCATAATCAGTTTCTTGATGGAAAAAAAAGAAGTACTGAAGGATAGTGACTTTACTGAGTTTATGGTAATAAAGAAAACTTTGTTTACAGAATGATTAATCCACTTAACCTTGATTGTATTTTGGACCTGAAAGAACTTATTAGTGCTTCTACATAGTGCTATAAACATACTTAAGATAGGTGCATTATTTTAATTGATGATTTATTATGGTTTTAGCACTTAGATAAAGATTTAAGTAATATGTGTGTACTGGAAACTGGGCTGTGATCTAATATAATTATAATACCTGCCAGAAGGTTGAATTATGTTGGGATTTATTCTTGACTAACCAGGTCTGACTCTGAGGGAATCTAGCAAGCAGTCTAGAGATAAGAAAATCCTGTGTACCTCCTACTCCTCTAACAGCTATTATAATGATTATAAAAAAACAGAATATTTAAATGTTAGTTTCTGGCAGGGTTTTAATTAGTGACAGGTGAGTACTGAGTGTGCCCAATCACATGTGATATATTAACTACATATCACAGTAGGGAATGCCAGGGATAGTAGGGATAGGCTTCTCATCACAACTCATTCCTACACTGTAAATGTTAATCAGATCAACACAGAGAAGTAATAATTTTCTAATTATTATTTTTTTCTGGAGCCAGTGCTGTGGAGAAATGGTATAAAGCTCTAATTATAGCATATCAGACCTTTGTTTGATTAGCATGTCAGTCATCTGAGGTGCTGGCAAGGAAGGATGCAATGGCCCACCCCCAGGAGGCAGGGCTTTAGTTCATGATAGTCCCTAAATAGAGATGTGGTCCAGTGAAGGGAGCAGCCCTCAGACAAAGTTAGTGAACATAAGGGAGAGGGCTTGGAAAGTGTATAGGGCATAATAATAAAAAATACACCTGAACAGAGTGTGGATGACCGAGGCCCCAGGAACACCTTTAGGTTAAAAAACTGACCTAAGCAGGATACAGAATAAGTCTTGTGGGGTTAGTAGTAGCTGATAGATCCAGTGTGAACATGAGACACAGCGTAGCAGTGCTATTAGAATGATGTGAGAGAGGAAAAAAAAAAAAAAATATATATATATATATATATATATATATATATATATATATATATATATAAAATTTTATTGTTTCGTTGACTGGATAAGTAAACTAGTCTGTCTCAGACTGCCTTCAGCCACTGTATAGCCCAAAGCTAAGAAGTAAAAATATATACATACAAATGTATATATAGACAGATAAACAGATAGATGGAGATAGATTGAGAGGTAGACAGACAGAGAGATAGATAGATAGATAGATAGACTGAGAGAGAGAGAGAGATAGATAGATAGATAGATAGATAGATAGATAGATAGATAGATAGATAGACAGATAGATAGAGAAATAGCCAGATAGACCGACAGATGGATAGATAGTGATAAACTGACAGATATATAGCTAGATAGCTAGATGGATAGATATAAAGACAGAGAAATAACCAGATAGATGGATGGATAGAGAGATATAGATAGAGATTGGGAGCTAGAGAGAGAGAGATAGAAAGATAGATAGACAGATAGATAAATAGACAGATAGATAGGTAGACAGACAGATAGATAGAGAAATAGCCAGATAGACAGACAGATGGATAGATAGTGATAGACTGACAGATAGATAAATAGATACATATCGACAGTATTGACTTGACAGTCAGTATTTTTTAGGTAGTAAGAAGATCCACAATGATAGTGACCAACACTCTGGAGTGAAGTCCAAACCCATTAGGCAGAGATCTTAACAATGAGTAAATGGGAAGGTGGGGGGATGAGATCTTACCAGTTAGTAAATAGGAAGGCGGGGGGATGAGATCTTACCAGTGAGTAAATGGGAAGGCGGGGGATGAGATCTTACCAGTGAGTAAATGGGAAGGTGGGGGGATGAGATCTTACCAGTGAGTAAATGGGAAGGTGTGGGGATGAGATCTTACCAGTGAGTAAATGGGAAGGCGGGGGGATGAGATCTTACCAGTGAGTAAATGGGAAGGCGGGGGATGAGATCTTACCAGTGAGTAAATGGGAAGGTGGGGGGTGAGATCTTACCAGTGAGTAAATAGGAAGGGGGGGGGCGAGATCTTACCAGTGAGTAAATGGGAAGGCAGGGGGATGAGATCTTACCAGTGAGTAAATGGGAAGGCAGGGGGATGAGATCTTACCAGTGAGTAAATAGGAAGGGGGGGGGTGAGATCTTACCAGTGAGTAAATGGGAAGGCAGGGGGATGAGATCTTACCAGTGAGTAAATAGGAAGGGGGGGGTAAGATCTTACCAGTGAGTAAATGGGAAGGCAGGGGCGAGATCTTACCAGTGAATAAATGGGAAGGCAGGGGGATGAGTTCTTACCAGTGAGTAAATGGGAAGGCAGGGGGATGAGATCTTACCAGTGAGTAAATGGGAAGGTGGGGGGATGAGATCTTACCAGTGAGTAAATAGGAAGGGGGGGTGAGATCTTACCAGTGAGTAAATGGGAAGGCAGGGGGATGAGATCTTACCAGTGAGTAAATGGGAAGGTGGGGGGATGAGATTTTACCAGTGAGTAAATGGGAAGGCGGGGATGATATCTTACCAGTGAGTAAATGGGAAGGTGGGGGGATGAGATCCTACCAGTGAGTAAATGGGAAGGCGGGGGATGAGATCTTACCAGTGAGTAAATAGGAAGGGGGGTGAGATCTTACCAGTGAGTAAATGGGGAGGTGGGGGGATGAGATCTTACCAGTGAGTAAATAGGAAGGGGGGTGAGATCTTACCAGTGAGTAAATGGGAAGGTGGGGGGATGAGATCTTACCAGTGAGTAAATGGGAAGACGGGGGATGAGATCTTACCAGTGAGTAAATGGGAAGGCTGGGGGATGAGATCTTACCAGTTTGTAAATAGGAAGGGGGGATGAGATCTTACCAGTGAGTAAATGGGAAGGCGGGGGGATGAGATCTTACCAGTGAGTAAATGGGAAGGTGGGGGGATGAGATCTTACCAGTGAGTAAATGGGAAAGCAGGGGATGAGATCTTACCAGTGAGTAAATGGGAAGGTAGGGGGATGAGATCTTACCAGTGAGTAAATAGGAAGGGGGGGGTGAGATCTTACCAGTGAGTAAATGGAAAGGCGGGGGATGAGATCTTACCAGTGACTAAATGGGAAGGCAGGGGATGAGATCTTACTAGTGAGTAAATGGGAAGGCGGGGGGATGAGATCTTACCAGTGACTAAATGGGAAGGCAGGGGATGAGATCTTACCAGTGACTAAATGGGAAGGCAGGGGATGAGATCTTACCAGTGAGTAAATGGGAAGGCGGGGGGATGAGATCTTACCAGTGAGTAAATAGGAAGGGGGGGGGCGAGATCTTACCAGTGAGTAAATGGGAAGGCGGAGGGATGATATCTTACCAGTGAGTAAATGGGAAGGCGGGGGGATGATATCTTACCAGTGAGTAAATGGGAAGGCGGGGTGAGATCTTACCAGTGAGTAAATGGGAAGGCGGGGAGATGAGATCTTACCAGTGAGTAAATGGGAAGGTGGGGGGATGAGATCTTATCACTGAGTAAATAGGAAGGGGGGGTGAGATCTTACCAGTGAGTAAATGGGAAGGTGGGGGGATGAGATCTTACCACTGAGTAAATAGGAAGGGGGGGTGAGATCTTACCAGTGAGTAAATGGGAAGGTGGGGGTTGAGATCTTACCAGTGAGTAAATAGGAAGGCGAGGGGATGAGATCTTACCAGTGAGTAAATGGGAAGGCAGGGGGATGAGATCTTACCAGTGACTAAATGGGAAGGCAGGGGGAGTTTTCACTTAGTTGTGAAAAGCAGTGTTTTGAAATGAAATGTGAAAACAAATAAGAAATGAGACACACTATCTAAGCATGTGACTGATTCAGAATTTATGCATTAGTAACTTACCAGCTCATTCAGCCTTTCTGAGATTTTGATTAGATACCTGGATCCATAGTTCCTGGCATGATATTTTATACATAGACACACACACACACACACACACACACACACACACACACACACACACACACACACACACACACACACACACACACACACACACACACACACACACACACACACACACACACACACACACACACACACACACACACACACACACACACACACAGACACACACACACACACACACACACATATATATATATATATATATATATATATAGATATATGCACATTTTTATATATATATGTTTACCTCTTAGCTTTGGGCAATGTCAAAACTCTGAACAAATCAGTAAAGTGACAAATTTAAATTTTTGGGGACAAGCTGACCACTGTTGGTATACCTACAACACAGATGCAGCTCACAGAGTATGATTCATCCTATCCCTCAACAGTGGCACAGGGAGATGACGTATACATGTTGGTGGACTGGATGTGGGATCCAGGCTGGTTAGGACTGCCCAAGTGTCTGTTGAGGCTGCCCCAGGTGAATAGCAGCAGATGCCATTCCAACAGAACACTGCCATGGCACCTGTCCACTGTTTACTCAGACATAACATTCCCCATGTCTGTCATGCAATGACATGGAGCTTACAGTGGTGACAACCTACACAATAAGGTATGTGTATGCTCATTGGCTATGTATATGCCTGACAGGTAGCTGTCTGTCTCATGCATAGTGGTGGGAGTCAGACATGTGCCAGCATTCAGTGAGGTGTTTTCTGTATACATTTACACATTTCAGGATCTGGCACTACAAGTCAGAACATGCCTAATGTCAGCATCTTTGCAGAGACTGTTGATGAGGCCATCATGCACCTTATACAGTCTGAAGACACATTGGTATTGTCACTGACACCAAAGCTGGAGGGAACACTCATAGGATCATAGGATCATAGGAGGTTACTAGGCTATCGACTCGGAGGCCATTTCAAGCCTAGCTTTTTTATCCCAATGTAATACCATACGTACTCTAGTCAATAACCAGCATTGCATTTGCTAATGACTGCCCATGTCCAGGAGGGTTGTGGGCTATGGGTGCTGTCCCCGGTAAGAATTTATGTGCCCCATCATCTCCTCCAAGTTCCTTTTGAACAGTGTCATAGAGGTGGTCTGCTTCACATGAATTGGCAGCCTATTCCAAAGAGGTGGTAGTCACCGGGAGACAAATCTGTTCCTCCAGCATGTTGTATTCAAGTTGCAAGCCATATTTAGATCCCTGGAATGGGTAGCTCTAGTCCTGTTTGATTTATGGATGTGCAGCAGATTCATTAGGCTTGTGTTGGAGATTGCTCTGTAAGCCAGGAATAAGTCTCCCCTAAGAAGTCTATATGATATTGAGTGTAGTGACAGAGACTTTAGTCGGTCTGTATAAGGCATGTTCTGGAGTCCCTTGATCTTCCTAGTGAGAAGCCTCTAAGGTTTCTCCAATTGCTGCAGGTGCTTTGTATGGTACATGCCAAAAGGAGTATTATACTCAGTTATGGACCTGATTAGTGATGAGTATAGAGGGGTTATATACTCCTTTGATCTAGAAGCGAGGCCTTTGCTAATCAAGTTGGCTAGGTAGAAAGCCTTCCTTACTACAGTAGACACATGGTGATCAAAGTTAAGGTCGTAGTCTGCTTGCAATCCCAGATCTCTTACCGTTTCGTAGGTACATAGGGTATTGTTGTTAATTTGATAGCATAAAGGGACATTGTTTTTACCAAAGGGAATTATGATGCATGTCTTTGCATTTAGTTTGAGACCATGACTAAGACACCAGTCATTGGCTGTGTAAGATCATCCTGAAGTATACTAATATCATTTGGGGATTCAGTAATTGCACCCAGTTTGCACTCATCCGCAAACTTAGTCAGCCACAGCCCCTTAGTTTTGACCTGATCTTCTGAGAAGCGTATACCAAACAGTAGGGCCCAGCACTGACCCTTGTGGCACCCTGCTGGTGACAGGTCTTCTGGTTGATGTGAAGTCATCACTTTGATAGTGCGTGACTGGTTTGTGAGCCAATTGGCAACCTATCTTACAACAAAGGAGTTTACATTCAGTTTGCTAAGTGTATCGGTAATGCCTGAGTGTGGGATTGTGCCAAAGGCCTTTGCCAAATCGAGTTATGCTGTATGAACAGATTTGCCCTCGTCAGTGGCCCTGGTCATATTTTTGAAGAAATCCACCAGGTTTAACAAGCAGGATCTGCCTTTGATGAAGCTGTATTGGGTTGATTCCAGGGTTTGGCAGTCGCCTATGTCAGCATCTTTGCAGAGACTGTTGATGAAGGCATCAAGCACCTTATACAGTCTGAAGACACATTGGTATTGTCACCAACACCAAAGCTGGAGGAAACACTCATAGGATCATAGCTTTACAGATGAAGCTGATCAGACTAATGGGTCTATAATTCCCTGGGAATGTTGATAAGCCACCTTTGTGGAGGGAGAATAACTGTTGCTGTTCTACATTCAATAGGAACAAAGCCTGTGGTTAGGCTGTGATTGCATAGGGTACTCAATGGTGATGCTAGTTCATGTTTTAGTTTGTTTAGAAGACAATCTGAGATGCCATCTCGTCCCATAGAGGCTGTGGTTTTTGCCTTAGACAAGGCTTTAATGACCTGCTCTTTGTATATGTAGGGGGAGGGAGTTCGGGGCAAGTTTGGTGATAAGTTTGGAGGGGATAAGGGAGTGAAATTTTCACCAAATCTGTCCACTAGTAGGTTTGCTATCTCTGGCGAGATCAGTGTGTGTGATACCATTAGTCACTAGTTTGGCACATGCTTGAGTCCTACCTTTTAGGCTATGTGTGCAGCTGTAAAATGCCTTATGGTTATCCTTGGCTGCGATTGCTAAATTTTTCCTCAAAGTTATCCTTACAGGATATGACATTTTGTCTTATTTGCCTATTGAGGCTGAGGAGGGAGTTTTCCCATTGTTAGTACCTTGCCCTAGTTTTCTTAAACAGCAACTTTTTGCATTTGTTGTAAAGTTTGTTGATGCTGGAGGTCCACTAGGGCAGCGTTTTTTACTTGGGGATCTGGCTTTGATCCTCTCTGGAACAGCCAAGTCTATACACTTAAACAAGTGATTGTACAGGGCTTTAGTGTAGTTACCACTTCCAGCTTGGGGTGGGGCTTGAATTGCACTTATACCTTCTCCTGGGAAGGTATAGTTTGCTTTGGTGAAGTTTTTTAGTATGACGTCATCCTTTGTGAGTTCTGGTGTTAGTGCCAGTTCAAAGGCGACTGATTTGTGGTCAGATTTAACTAATGAGGGTCTGACAGTTGCGGTGGTGCATCTGTTTGTCATGTTAGTGAGGACCAGGTCTTGTATGCTTGTTCCTCTTGTTGGGATTCGAACAAGTTGTTCCAGGGCATTTGAGTTAACAAAGTCAAGGAACCTTTGCACTAGTGAGTTAGGGCTAGAGTAGGTTTCCCAGTTGATGGTGGGATAATTGAAATCCCCAATGACCAGAGTGTTTGGCATTATTTGGATCGACTCCAGCTTGACCAAGTAGGCCTTGTGTGCGTCATGATCCATGGAGGGGGAACTATAACTAGCTATGACATGAATGAGGGTCTTACCCTCAGTAATCTGACACACAGTTAGTGCTGACACAGCCAGCGCCTGAGAGCCACACTGCTTGTGCGGCCACACTTCCTCCAAGGTATGTACCTATTTAGTTGGGAAATGACATGTTGATGGCCATCCATTCCCTGAGGCCAAATTATTCTATGAGACTGTTGTTACCCTTGGCATCAGCCAAGAGATGTGCAGGTCTGTGATCCAGGCACAGACAGATTCTAATCAGACCATGTTTATTGTACTGTGTAGCCTTTAGGAAGATATCCAGTCATTGCAGGGAATGCAGGAGGTAAGATGGATAATGGCAGCCCATTTGACAGCCATTAGTGCACTCATGCAACTGTTGGGATCTGGACACTATACCCAAGATAGGGATAGTTGCACACTGCAGGTGTGCACTTAGCACGGACGGCATACACACTATTTCAGAATTGGCCACAATGTTAATGGCTGCCTCCATCTCTGGCTGTTGATGCTTATAGGGATGTAGGTGACACCCATCTGGGTCCACTGTGGGCTTCACCACAGAAAGAGGTACTCATCTGGCTGGAGCTGGCATTTATCCAGCTTCACTGTGTCTTCCCTTCTTGGATGTAGATGCTCACCTGGACATGACTAGTTCCACTGTGGGCATACCACACTGGGCATTCCACTCATGGTCCTACAGTTCAACACCAGGTAACTTCCCTATAGGTTTGCCATGAGTAACATGTACCCATGACTGACTATGTCATAGTGACTGCCATCCATCTGCCAGAAGGCACAGCAGGGACCACAGCAGCATTCCTTCAAGAGTAACAAACATGCCACAGCATTCCTTGAGCCACGTCTCCAGACGTGACATTGTAGAGGCATATTTTACATACAGCCATCAGTCCAGCCCTGAAAGCTCCATGCCATCACCTTCATACATGAGTCCAGGCATCACACAAATCCCCAGCTATGGGTATGGCTACCACAGGCATCACCTAAAACCCTTCCATCTGTGGTAGCATTACTGATGTTCTTCATCTCACATTGCTGCAGTCCTAACACTTGGGTAGTCCGCTGTCCCTCGGTCGGCCCGAATATCAGAGTATAAGGCTGACGTCGGTCAAGGCGCATTTGACTGACATCAGAACGTCAGGGTACAAATGCTCATGACCGACGTCATATCCTCAGTCTTTTTTGCCGCATGGTCCGATGCAGAAGCAGTGTTGCAAGTGCCGTTCGGCGTTCTGAAATTTTTTGAATTCAGAGTTTCAGACCGAAGTCAGAGTTGGTTAAGTACCCCGTTGGGGAATATTTTGTTTTTTTCTTGCCTCAGTGGTTTAACGGATGTCAGAAAAAGTGAATAACTGTATTTCTTGTGGGAAACAGATACCGCATAGGGATTACCATAATTTGTGTATACCTTGTTTGGGACCTGAGCACGACGTTGTTGGGTGTCGCTTTTGTGCTAGGTTCAATAAGCGCACTATAAAGCGAAGGTTGGATTGTGCCAGGTTGGTCTTTGGGAAGCGGTGCAATTACAATATGCCGTCGGATGCTCCGACGCCGGCTTCCTCTAAGAAGCGCAAGGACAAGGCAGTTAAACCTAGGTTGGAGGAGTCGTCCGAACCGGACGCCGGTTCTTTAGAGGCGTCAGTGGAACCGGTGGTTCCGACGGAGGCCTCTCTGGAGTCCCAGGGGGAAACTTTGTTTTTACAGGATGTGGCCTCCCAGGAGGCAGGTCAGGCTGTAGGGGCTTCTCGGATAACTGTACTCCCCTCCCTTCCTAAGGTGTCTAGGCCCTCTCTTTCTGCTTCCAAGACTTCTCCTAGAGGCAGGTCTAGTTTAGCTTTTGTGGGTGTCACTCCTAGTTCTTCAGGTTCTGTGCCCAAGAAGCACATGCTTAAAATGGCAGAAGATTTAATTACTTTAATTAGAGGCTCTATGCCCCCTCCTGATAAGAGGCCTAGGATGGAGCCAGTGTTGGGGGATTATGAGCAGGCTTCGGATGTGTCTGAGTCTTCGGCTGAAGACTTGCAGGAGTATTCTCATTATTCTGATTCTGATGTGGATGATTCTACTCCTTCTGCTTCTCCTCTTGAGGATTTTTCTTTTCAGAGACCCTTCACTCCATGAGAGAGCATTTTAAATGGGAAGGTCAGGACTTCTCTGATTCCAGGAAAAGGCTTAGGGAATTTTTGTTTTTACCCCAGCATAGGCCTTTGGCTATACCTCCTGTTCTGAATGTGGTGGAAGATGTGTTTGCAGAGGCTTCTCTTAATCCTGATTCTTTGCCTCCTGCTCCTGTTAAACCAGATAGGTATTACAGGGTGCCTGAAGCTCATAAGTATCTTTTTAAGAGTCCTAGGGCAGACCCAGAAACTGTTAGCCAGGGGCCTAAGGGTGTTAAGGCTTCTGTTGTCAAGAATCCAGTTCCTGCGGATAAAGAGGCCAGGGCCTTGGATAGATGGGGAAAGAAAGTTTATACTTCTTCCACTCTAGCCATGAGAGCTTTGAATTGCCAGTTTCACATGTTGAAATATCAAAATTATCTCCTTTCACAGTTGAAATCTAAGGTTGATGCTCTGGCGGAAGGTATTGATTGTAAAGAGTTACAAGATTTAGTGCATGTTTCTGAACAGGTGGGTAAGCATTCTTTGCAATGTGGTTTTGATGCTGTATAGGCCTCATCTAGGGTGGCTGCCACTGGGTCAGTTCTTCGCAGGCATGCCTGGCTGAGGGATCAAAATTTATCTGACCATGTTAAATCTAGGATTTTGGATGCCCCTTTGCAATCTGATGTCTTGTTTGGTTCTCCTGTTGAGGCAGTCTTAAAGAAAATGGAAGACAAGGCTAAGTCTATGCAGACTGTTAAAGATTTTTTGCAGGTTCAGCCTCCAAAGTTTAGTAGAAATTGGCCTACTAAGGGGTGGACGTATCCTTCTTATGATTCCCAATCTAGGGGTAGATCTAGACGTGGCAGGGGCAGAGGTCAGGGCTCTTTCAGGCCTAGAACAGGGAGTTCTCTTGCACAGTCTTCGGGTGAGGGCAGGGGTCAGTCCTTTCATAAACAGACCCAATGACCTACCTTTTCAGCTGCCAGAACCTTCTCGCCTGGCAGCACCTTTGGGAGGAAGGTTGGCACTTTTCAAAGAAAATTGGAGTTTGATTACCCAAGACAGATGGGTATTGGATATCATACATCACGGTTACAGGTTTTATTTCCATACCTTGCCTCCTTTCAAAGACATGCCAGACATTCCTCCTCAACAAAGAATAGAGGCTCACAAGCAAATTTCTCTGTTACTCCAAATAGGGGCCATACAGCCGGTTCCTATGCCAGAAAGGGGCCTAGGATTTTATTCTCGCCTGTTCCTTGTACCAAAAAGGGGAACACGTGGAGACCAATTTTGGATTTATCTATCCTCAACACTTATCTGGACATTCCCAAGTTCAAAATGTTGGCGTTACAACAGCTTTTACCTCTGCTGGGCAAGGATCACTGGATGGTAACTTTGGATCTCAAGGAGGCTTACCTTCATGTTCCTATCAGGCTAAGTTGCAGGAAGTATCTGCGTTTTCGGACTGGGACTTCTCACTATCAGTTCTCTGCATTGCCCTTTGGCTTATCTACTGCGCCCAGAGTATTTACGAAAGTTCTGGCTCCAGTGATAGCTTTCTTCAGGCTAAAAGGAATACAAATCTATCCTTATTTGGACGATTGCCTGATTCTGGCTCAAGGAAGGGACGAGCTTCTTCTTCATTTGGAATATGTGATAGCAGTGCTAAGATGCCTGGGGTATTCTGTGAACGAAATAAAGTCCAGTCTAGTACCCTCTCAAGACGTGCTTTCTGGGTGTAAGACTGAATACAGCATCCCAGATGGCCTTTCTAACCCCGGACAAACAAAAGAATCTTTCCCTTTACTTCCATCATCTATCTCTTCAGTCCGGGCTGACTGCAAGGACAGTCCTTCAAGCCTTAGGGTTCATGGCATCTTGTATTCTGGTGCTTCCCAATGCCAAACTGCATATGAGGAAGTTGCAATGGTATCTCAAAAATGTATGGACACAGCACTGCCAGGATCTGGACACTGTCATTCAAATAATACCTTGCATTCAAAAGGAATTTTTGTGGTGGGCTCAGGAATGTCACCTAAACAAGGGACTCTCTGTGACCCGGCCAGAGGTGAGTCAAATTTTAATGAGAGATGCCTCAGACAAAGCTTGGGGAGCTCATCTAAACGGAAAGTGGATACAAGACAAGTGGCCTGTCAGACTACAGCATCTACATATCAACTTGAAGGAGATGTTAGCAGTCCAGTTTGCTTTAATAACTTTCAAGGATTTACTTCTTCCAGGGCAGGTGTTGATTTTAACAGACAACACAACTGTCATGTGGTATATCAACAAGCAAGGGGGAACACATTCTTATCCTCTATGCAGGCAAGCAATGATTTTGTGGGAGACTGCTCTCAGTTTACAACTAAGTCTTCAGGCAAGGTTTCTGCCGGGAGCACAGAACTCCTTAGCAGATGTGTTAAGCAGACAAATCATGGATCCCCACGAGTGGAAACTGGATCTTCATGTATTTCAGAAATTGACAGTGTCCTGGGGAACTCCAGACATAGATCTGTTCGCTTCTCCACTAAACCACCAGCTGCCAAAGTTTTGCACGAAGAGGTTTCATCCCACAGCTTGGAAAGTGGATGCTCTTTCTTTCAGTTGGAAAAATCTTCATGTGTATGCCTTTCCACCTCTGCCTCTCCTCCCAAAGGTACTTCTGAAGGTCAGACAGGACAAGCCGAGGATGATTTTGATAGCTCCGGATTGGCCTCGACAACACTGGTACCCATTACTGAGAAGTCTAGTACGGAAACCTCCATGGCCTTTGCCTTTGATTCCACATCTGTTGTCCCAGGAGGACAGTCATTTGCTCAATGTCAAACTTCACTCTCTTCACCTAACAGCCTGGCATATTCTGTTTTAAACCATAGAGGGTCTCAACTTCCACAACAAGTTTTGAATGTGATTTTGGAAGCTAGAAGGCCTAGTACAAGGAAAGTGTACGCAGATAAACGGAAGAGATTTTTATTTTGGAGTGCAGCTAAGGATTTGGATGTTTCTGAGCCTAATTTAAGTGTGGCTCTTCAATATCTTACTGAGTTATTGGACAAAGGTTTGTCCTTCTCTTCTATTAAGATTCATGCTGCAGCTATTTCAGCTCACTACGACTGTGACCCACCATTGTTTTCTCATCCTTTGTTCAAGCAATTTCTTAGAGGGGCAAAGAATATAAGACCCCCACGAAGGGCTCCTACTCCTGCTTGGGATCTCAATTTTGTGTTGGAGAAACTCACTCTACAACCTTTTGAGCCTGCAGCTACTGCTGAGTTGAAATATTTGTCATGGAAGACTGCTTTTTGTTGGCCATTACCTCTGCAAGAAGGGTTTCTGAATTGCAGGCCCTTATGGCAGTTGAGCCTTTCTTAATTTTCCATAAGGATAGGGTATCTTTACGTACTAATCCTTCCTTTATGCCTAAAGTGGTTTCTAGTGTGGCTTTAAACCAAACTATTCATTTGCCTACTTTTTATGCAAATCCCCAAAATAAAGGGGAAAAGATTTTGCACACTTTAGATGTACACAGGCAGTTGCGATATTATTTGGACAGAACTAAAGGGTTCAGGCAATCTCAGCAGTTATTAGTTTCTTTTGCTTTGTGCTCTCAGGGCAAGCCCGTGTCAAAACAAACTATTTCTAAGTGGATTGGATTTTGCATTGCTTTCTGTTATTCCCATCATGGCAAAGAGATTCCAGCTGGGATTAGGCCTCATTCCACTAGGGCTACTGCCACTTCTACAGCTTTTTTGAGGGGGGTGGCTACTAAGGATATTTTGGAGGCAGCCACTTGGAGTTCAGTGCATACCTTCTCTAGGCATTACCACCTTCCACTGTACTCTAAATCCAGGGCTGGTTTTGCCACTGCTGTGTTGCAGGGCATTTTGGCAGCTCCTGCTTCATTATAGTCTAGCCATCCTCCCTTACCTCTGCTTTGGGATTCTACCCAAGTGTTAGGACTGCAGCAATGTGAGATGAAGAACATAGTACAGTTTTGTACCTACCATAAATGTAGATGTTCGAAGATCCACATTGCTGCAGTCCAATTTACCCTCCCTCCTTCCCCTCTGTAGTTTGAGGTGGCTGTGTGGGTTGGGTTATCCATCTGAGGTATATTGTGTATATTGTATATATTGTATATATTTTTGGTGTTAGGCTGGTTGGTTGTTTAGTTGTTGTCTATGGGTTTTGACCTTTATTTTTAGGGTCTTCTGACATCTGGGGCAAGAAAAGACTGAGGATATGACGTCGGTCATGCGCATTTGTACCCTGACGTTCTGATGTCAGTCAAATGCGCCTTGATCGACGTCAGCCTTATACTTTGATATTCGGGCCGACCGAGGTACAGCGGACTACCCAAGTGTTAGGACTGCAGCAATGTGGATCTTCGAACATCTACATTTATGGTAGGTACAAAACTGTACTTCTCATGCCACTGTGCCTCCTTCTCACTTGTGCAGATGATGGCTCTGCCCAGCCCACTCCTCTGGCTAATGTGGATATGGTAAAGTCTGATGCAGACTGTGACCTTTCAGTGTACTCTGTTGCATAGCCTGGGTGTGTTAATATTTTCACCAGTTTTGCTTTGTCATGGCTTATATTTATTGTCCAGATATCACTTCTTTTCCATTGCCATGACATATTATACTGTACCTCACGTGAAGCTCCTCTGAATACTTCTCACACAGCTCTTCCTGCTGGCACAGTTATGTCAGATAGTCCTACAGTCTCCCCTTGCAGTAACATTTTTCATTGTAACGTGTTGTGTAGCATGGCAACACCAGAAGAATCTTGATGCACATTTTCAGAGCATACTGCAGGGCTCCATCAGCTGTATCCAAACAGCAAAAGGGGAACTGAAGCACTCTGGACCATGTTCAACAATGTTCTATGTCTGTGCCATTGCAGTGTAATATGCAATCTCTGCCACTGTCTGAGGGCTGTAGATTTGGGTCATCAGCTGTGGTTCCAAGACATATGAGGCATCAGCTGCAACAGTCTCATGGAATAGTTTGGCCACAGGGCACTGCTGGCCATCAACATGATACTCCCCAACAGAATAGCTGCATACCTTGTAGGAAGTGTGGTTGCACACTTCTGAAGCAGTGTGGGTCTCATGTACTGGCTATGTCGGCACTGACTGTGTTTTATGTGTCGGGATGACATAGATGGAATGTCGTGCACTAAACACAGCCAGCGACATTATAAGTGATCTACTACCTGTGTTCATGGGACAGGACTGTCATGGCTTATAGAGTTGGCAATGTGCACCCCTACCAGTTAAATGACCTTGTGAAATGTCCACCAATATGATATAGTAGTATAGGTCGCATGTGTGCAAAGTGTGGAAATCATGGACATGGCCTGAATGGTGGACAAATACAGAGTATATAATACTCTGTTCACCACACTTTGGCAGTTGTTGGGAGCCCTTCTGATTAATATACTAGACTCCATGTGGATTAGGTGGGGCCTTGATAATAATATGGATACAACAAGTGGCCCCCAGTATCTCTGGGAAATGTGTTGTGTTATAGAATGCTTACATAGTTGTGATTCCCTCCTTGGCTGTCTGTGGAAGCCAGATGTGCTACTCTGTATGTATCTGCAATGCATCTAGGATGTAGTAGGATTTGAGAGGCTGAAGTCTTGGAGACTCCTAACATGACCACAGTTGGACACTGAAAGATCCCCATATCAAGATTAGTTAATGGTATATAAACCTTCATGTCCACTGGGATTAGCTGTCCAGACATCCCCCGTGATCCCATGTGAGGATGGTACATGTCTACTACATCTTGTGTGATGCCTGTGTCTACATAGTAGTGGTGAATTGTGTCTCAGTCAGGCAGCTGATAGCACGTCAGCCACTGGCAAACTGTTTTGTGACACAGAAAGTGTTGGCACACAACACTCCAACCACTTGCTTCCAAAACTATGGAGATCCTGTACAAAGGTCAATCAGGCCTAAAACAGGAATGTTCCTCCAAGATATGGACATCTGAGAGATCTTTCCAGAGTTGAGGTACTGTAATAACAGATGTTACAGGGAAATTAAACGTGTTGCTATTATAATTGTTTAAGAATTTTTGTGACATTTTCCCTTAGCTTTTATACGCATGCATTATTTAATATAAGACTACTACAAACTGAAATAACACTCTCACTGTTCACAGAACAACACATGAAAGCCTCATACCCAAGTCTTTCCAAAGTAAACCATAACAAAATGTAAAGCATTTCCTATTTTGGATACTGACTCAGGATAACAAGTTTTGAATTACAATAGTCTACTGATGTCAAAAGTAATCCACTCAAAAACAGACAGCATGAATAGTACTTAATAACTATGCAAAAATAAACTCAACCATTTAAGTGGTGCCATCTGGTTAAATGTTCAACAATAATCTGGAAAGGGTCCGTATTAGATTGACAAAATGTCTAAATATTGAACTGCTAGTGATCGAAAATGCCGTTCTTCGAAATAGGTAATGTGTGGGGCTGTGCCCCCCACACCCCCTGCTGATTATATATACCAACTCTGAGATCGCACTACAGTGAGGAAAGGGCAAATTTTCCGATCTTCACTGTATCGCGATCTCACAATAGCAGTTTCGAAGAACGGCATTTTTCGATTTCTAAGCCATTCGACATTTAGACTTTTTGTCGATCTAATAGGGGCCCATCTGGAAAGACTAGTGCAATATAATGCAACATTTTTTTACTTACGTAAAAGGCCAGAGTACAGCTTTACCAGCTCAGAAGGAGCCTTCCTGCTTCCTAACTGGGTCACCTACACTTTGTCCTCAGATTACATTTAACATATTCATCTACTCAATGAAACATTCGAGTTTCAAAGTTACAGTTTCTGTATGTGGGAAGAAACAAGACTATGCTTGTTCAATATGTATCTGTCATACTTAATTATTCCTTCCTGTAATAAAATTATATTGTAAAGTCTGACAAGGTTTATCACAGTACCTAAATAATGGTGCTAAATTAATGCACTCAGCAGGAATCTGACAGGTGATGCTTTCACTTGTTCTAATGGCAGTAATATTTCTGAGAGATTATTATGTAGTTAGCAACAGTGACATGCTTAGTATGACGTGATTTGGGTTTTTAAGTAAAAGAACAGACCACTGCTATATCAGTTCCCGGGATGATCCTGGGAACGGCCTCGCTAAACAACTGTCTGTCACAGAATGCAGTTATTCTGATTGTCTTTTGGGGCAACACCATACTACTGTGCTCAAACATTTTTTTCTTCTTTTGCAAACCATAACACTGCAAGATAAAACATTTGAATGCCAGTGAAAATAATTTTTCAGGGACCATTTCTTGTGTCTGAGCGTGTGTGTGTGTGTGTGTGTGTATGTGTGTGTGTGTGTGTGTGTGTGTGTGTGTGTGTGTGTGTGTGTGTGTGTGTGTGTGTGTGTGTGCGCGCACGCGCACGCAGAGCCAGATCCAGCAATAAGCGACATAGTCAGTCAATTAGGGCCCCGTGGCTGGGGGGGGCACTCTGGCCAGGAGGCTTCACTGGCTAAGAATTAAAAAATAAATAAATAAATAATTCCTCTCGTGAGTGTGGAATGTGTTTGCATCCATGGTGGCAGTGTCTTCTGCTTTAAAGAAGACCATGCACCAGCATGGATTTAAACACGTTCTGCACTCGCATGCGAAATTTAAATTAACCGTTCTGCTCAGAGAGCGAGAGGGTGTGTGTGCATGCTCTTTTCATCTGCTAACACACCACCAACTTCATCCTTCACGCAGAAGAGGAGAAAAGATGAATACTTGAAGGAAGATGAATAACTACAGAAAAACATAGGCTAAACTCTTGGCCAGGCTTATAAGGGCCTCAGGGCCAATATCCTAGTAACCTGCTATGATCCTATGATCCTATGTGCCTTGTACGTGGACACCACATTATACTACAGCTACCAAAATCAGAGGCGGCAGTAAGTCATCACTTTTCTTATATTCTTTTATTGTCCTGTTTCTATGGGGTCTATATTAGAAGACAGAAGTTTTAAATATTCGAACACCATATGGGCGACACCATATGAACGAATATTTAAAACCTTGCAAGTGTGAACGGAGATCGCCGTAGGGAATTCTTCCCTTTACTTCAAAGTAGTGCGATCTCGGAGTTGGTATATTTAAGTAGCGGGGGGTGAGGGGGTGCCCCCATGCTCAGAGTGATCAGGTAGGTTTTTCTTTTCTTTTTCTTTTTTTCCTTTTGCTTTCGAGGTTTTACAAGTTCGCTCATATGGTGTTGCCCATTTTTTCAAAGTTGTAAAACTTCAATCTTATAATATAGACCCTTTCTATGTGCTTAATTATTTACTGCAGAGAAAAGGTGCTGTTTCTTGTAGAGTACGTAACCCTAAACCAACAGCGCCTGGAGTCGAGAACTTGAGAACATTACCAGAAAATGTATAATTAGGTGGAATAGTGAACTGTGAGTTTCTTTGTAGCTGCCTCTGGCATTTCTGTCTGTCTCCTTCACTACAGATGGACAGATGGGGTACAGAGTGTCAGTTTGGCACCAGGGTGTGTGTGTGTATGTATATATATATATATATATATATATATATATATATATATATATATATGTATATATAAATAGATAGCCCATTATTGAATTGTGGTTCTGCGAGAAGTGGCTGAAAAAGACTGAAAATTTGATGGCAAGAACTCTAAAGCACAGACTCCACTTTATACCATTAATGTTTAGGTCACAAGGAAATGAAGAATTGTAAGAAAAAAATGTTAATACCCTTTATAAAATTTTCATAATATAAACTGCGTGTTAAACTGTAAAACAGTTCTGTACAGTGTGCAGTCAGAGGTATACTATACACACTTTTTCCACATTAGAACATGCTTTCAGCTGCAGAAATGGAACATACATGTGCAATCACAAGAAGTCTGAACAGTGTATTCTGAGTAAAATCTACAAGAATTCTTTCTTGCATTTTTGCTACCTGTTTTTCCATTAGCAAATGATTTTAGCTAGAGACAGTTTGTCCGAAATTGCAATCATGTAGTCAGAAAAGCTTTGAACAATGTACTCTAAATAAAATGTACATGGTACAATATAATTGGAAACTAGCAAGTGGCTCAGAGTAAATAAATGGAAGTTTAAAACTGTGGGAATCAACTGATTACACAAGTGTTTGCCTCTGTGGCAGCCTTATTACTTTAATACATTCTGTATACCAATGCACAATTTAGTTGATTTAAGTGAAGCAAGTGCAATTTTCTTAAGGCTAAAAGTTAATGTTTACTAAAAGTATGCAAGCTGTTTTTCACTTCTGTGAAGGGAACAGGGTTACAGACAGATAGCAATTTGTGTGCAAGTGAACATAATCTCTAACATGCAGATTAGCATGTGTAACCTTACCTATAGCATACACAATGCCCAAGAGTGCAACCATCGACTGGGGTAATTGCTCCTATCTGGATGAGTAAACTTCAGTTTTTTTGTGGTTGTTTTAAGTTAAAAAAGGGATGAGGAATTCTGAAAATCTATTTAGATTTTTGAGTGTTTTTAATGAAACAAAAATCTTGAAAGTATTACCGGCCTCAAACAGATGCCCTACGCAGACCGTCTCAAAAAACACCAGCTTTACTCCGTCGCATATCGCCTACTCAGAGGTGATCTCTGCCTAACATACAAAGCTATGTCAAACCCAGAGCTGTTGGACATGCTCCACTTAAAGAAATCCCAATCCCTCCGAGTTACACGCTCTAGGGACCTAAACCTTGTCACCACAATAAACAGAACATGCTGGAGGGATAGATTCCTGTCCCATAGACTTCCCATATCCTGGAATAAACTACCTATCTATATAAAACAAAGCTCCTCATTAGCACTCTTCAAGAAAAATCTTGATGATTGGATGGGAAATAGGAAATTCACCCCGGGGATCACCTCTGTGGCTCTGCTCAACAGTGGCACAGGAAAATAATTTTCTTGGGTGGC
The DNA here is from genome assembly GCF_019279795.1 of Protopterus annectens. NCBI lineage: Eukaryota > Metazoa > Chordata > Ceratodontiformes > Protopteridae > Protopterus > Protopterus annectens. Next base: position 1,310,289,830 of record NC_056747.1, on the reverse strand, counting down.
AAAAGCCAGGGTACCTTTTTGGCTGGGCTTGTATAGGCCGATAGCCTAGCACCTACCTATGACCCTATAAGTGTGATTAGGGTTTGAATGGAGATTAGAAGAAATTACACAAAAGATCAGACTGCCAAACAGTGTATGTATATAAGGTACAACTTCAAAATATAAATAAATGCAGAATGGTAATGTAAAACAGGTAGGGGTAATAGCTTTTATCATAACTGCTACTCTGTAAACAATACCATAGGATGTAAATTGCCTTAAAGGTACAGACAAAAAGCAAAGTGCATTGAATTTTATTAGAAAGTATAACATGCAAATAGCAATGTTACAGGAGATTCACCTAGATAGATAAGCCTGCGAATTTGACAGAAAGGATTTCTGTGTGGATTCTTTTGAGCTGGGATATATATATATAAGATATGACCTGCCTAGACAAAGTAAAACCTTACTAAGTTTAATGATGTTAGCTGCCCAAAAGAGCAATTGCTAGATAAAAAAGAAGAACTGAATATTGTAAAGGAGATAAACTGGAGGTTGGATCTTTAGAAAAAGGGAAGAAGCATATTTCAATGAAGTAAACTGGATTTGTAGTAACATTACATGCAGAATAATTTTCAGGTGGAGAAGTGAGGTTTAATTGAAGGCTGGAAATGAGCAATTTTTGTAAAGCTTGAGTGAATTGAAATTGTTAAGGAAAACAAGTAAGAAATGTCAAAGTAACGCTACGAAGAAAACAATAAGGTCTCAAGCATCAGCTTTTCAAAAGAAAAATGCATGCCTGTCGCCTCTTATTTACCTTCTTTCAACATTTTTTAATGTATCATAAGCAGTTAATTCTTCAAGGGCAGCACGCACTGCATTTGTAGCTGAAACACTGAAATGTAAAGTTGTTTGCCAGTAACAACCTCTTCATTAGTTACAGATCTCTTTAATGTCACATGACTTTTACTTCTGCAGAGATTGTGTTTATTGACTGATATTGGTGGATTGAAATGACAAAAGTTTTTATAGTTGAAATTTTCTGAAATGTGTAGTTTTGTCATTATTGGTTCACACATTTTGTTGCATTGCTTACTGGAAGAACCGTTCAAAACTACATATTTAAAAAAAACACTCTAACAAGCAGTGTCATATTATACAAGAGATATCATTTAATACAATCAGGAAGGTGAATCAAAGAATACATACATGTATGCATGGCCCTAAAATGTGTGCAAGGAGCCTAAGTTTAAAAACAGCCCAAAGATACTTTAATCCTCCACTGGCCAGATGCATTTTCTTTGAATGTGGGTTTTAATGCTATTTCAATGAATGTGAGTTTCAAGGGCAGAGAAGTTTACTGCTCATACTAAGTGTTTTTATTTCCAGACTGTATTGTTTGTTTAGCAAATGGGTATCAGTGTTTGTGCTATTTTATTTCAATATCTGTAATCATTGCAGAAGTAAATAAGAAAACCGTATCCACACTGACAGTTTTGCACTTTGTTTATGGTAAATGAGGAGAAGTAGCTAAGTAATTGAACCCTGAAATGGCTGGGGAGGGGGCTGCTGTGGGGGGAGGATAGATGGTTGCTGCAGGAGAGGCGATTCTGGGGGCTCTGCTCCATTACCCTGCCTAGGGCCCCATTTGACCATGATCCGGCTGTGTGTGTTTGTGTGTGTGTGTGTGACACACACACGTGTGTGTGTGAGCATGTATGTGCATGTGTTGTGTACGCGCATGTGTGTGTGTGTCTGCGTGTGTGTCTGTGCACGTGTGTGTGCATGCGTGTGTGTGCATGTGCACATGTATGTGTGTGTGTGTGTGTGTGTGTGTGTGTGTGTGTGTGTGTGTGTGTGTGCACGTGTCCACCCACGTGTGCACATGTGTGTGCATGTGTTGTGTGTGCGTACATTTGTGTATGTCTGCATGTGGGTCTGTGCAAATGTTTGTGTGCATGCATGTGTGGTGTGCATGCGTGTACGTGTGTGTGTGCATGTGTACGTGTACCTGTGTGTGCATGTGTGCTCAAGCATGGATGTGCGCATGTGTGTGTGTCCATGCATGTGTGGTGGGGGTTCAGTCGACATTCCATATCCAGCAGTATTTACCTCCTGTACTTACTCATTAATTATTTCATCTCGCACAGTTTTGATTTCTTTGGCTCAAGGTTTCCTGCTTCACAGCAAAACTCTATGAGTAATAGTATATTGCCCATTATAAGGCCTAAACATTGCCCTGTTATTTATGAATTATAAGAAAGACTCTTAGATCCAGAGAAGTGCATAAGGTGAGCAGAGCAGGTGATATATATCCTTGTATGTGGAACAGTGCCTTCAAGACTGCATTCTGACCCTAAATTAAGTATAGACCTGGAGAAGCATAAATCTGAAACATTATTTCCCTGTTAAGTTGTAATTATTACCAGACTCAAATTGAATGCAGACATGCATATAGTTATGGTTATAATTCATAGATAGTTACTAGGCATGCAGTCCGAGACCATTAAGGAGC